>NW_023303678.1:0-2977 GCF_011077185.1 Oxyura jamaicensis | reverse complement strand
TTTCCTTTCCTTTCCTTTCCTTTCCTTTCCTTTCCTTTCCTTTCCTTTCCTTTCCTTTCCTTTCCTTTCCTTTCCTTTCCTTTCCTTTCCTTTCCTTTCCTTTCCTTTCCTTTCCTTTCCTTTCCTTTCCTTTCCTTTCCTTTCCTTTCCTTTCCTTTCCTTTCCTTTCCTTTCCTTTCCTTTCCTTTTATTCTGAAAGCTATTTTGGAGAACAACTCTTCCCACTCCCATCACCCCAGACCATACCACATGCTGCGAGTGCACATGTGTCTCTAGGAAGATTTAGAAGACAGTGGTGAAGAGTTTTAATGTTGCCTTTAGATGTCGCATCCTTTTCCATGCCCTAAAAGCTCCTGTGCCTGGGTGGAGCTCACCGCTCCTCATTACTGAGGCCTCACGGTCTGGTGGCTGCCGGCGTGTTCTTGTTTGACCAGAGAAAAGCTGTCTGCAGCAGTAAGCATCCAACCTTAATGTAATGCAGAAATGACTCCTTTTAACAGCTCTCTCCTGGATACTGTAACACACTGTTTATTGGTACTGACATGGTAGTACTGCCACAGCCAGCATATCAGATCCGATCTGCTATGATACGGCCAAAATTTTAATTCCATTAAGGAAAAAAACTGTAATCTGAATGGCACTACTTACTTTGACTTGTGTAATGTTTTAAAATACAAATTATGTAAGTTTATTGGATGAGACATTTTTTGTATTCAGTATAATCCGTCATTTAAGAAATCTAAATAGAGCATAAAATCAAAAACAAAAGAAGCAAGATAAGTCAAAATAATTTTCTTTACTATAGGGAAGCAAATAGTTTGCTGTTGTAAAAGGTGGCGGTATTTATTTTGTGTTTGGGGGTGGGAGGCAGAGGGGGCTTGGTTTGCTTTTTGTCTGGTTGACCAGTTTTTTTTTGTTTTATCCCCGGTTGTTCTGCAGTGACCGTCTCCCCCTTCTTTCTATTTGAACTTTTTTTTTTTTTTTTTTTTTTTTTTTTTTTTTTTTTTCTGTTCAGAGAACTGCTACTGGCGGAGAAGCCAAGTTTATTTTCCTATGTCCTCGGCTGTGGTGCTGAGAACAGCCGCGAGCTTTGCTTCCAGCGTTGGTACCCAGTGCACCCGCCGAGCCAGGCGTCACCTGGTGCCCTCGGCACTGGGTGCCCCCAGCCCTGGGTACCCTCAGCCCTGGGTGCCCTCAGCCCTGGGTGCCCTCACCCTGAGGCCACGCGGGGCCGTCGCAGCCTGCCGTGGGCAGCTCGTGGGACGCGAGTGACACCTCGTGGGGGCGCACAGCAGCTGCCGTCGGCAGCCCCACCGCAGGGGGCTCCGCGCCCCCACTGCGCTACACGGGCAGCGGCGGGGGAAGGCGCCCGCACGTACCGAGTGGAGCCACGGAGGGGCGTGGGGAAGGAGGAGGGGGAAAGACGAGGGCCATATCCTGCCCCTTCCCTGTGGGAAAGGCATATCAGCTCTGCCTGGCTTCTCCTCGAATTTCTTCCTGCTGGAAGCGCAGGGTACAGGAGAGAAGGAGAAATATTAATCGGTAGGGCTTGCCACACTCCGCTCACCCTCTGTGCCTCTCTGAGAAGGAGGAGACACCCTGCATCTAGCAGCTGTGCTGGAACCTCACTGCCTTCCACCTGTGCAGCTGAATGACGTGTGAATGCTGATATGATGCACACAAATGCACGGGTTTCATGTGCACAGATTTCAGGCTCCTTTGACCTCTCTGAAGACTTTAGTCTGTGTGTTGGGACTGCTGAGAGACCCGCTCTGTGTATTTCAGCAATTTCCATCTAATGTTTCCTTGCATGTCCAATTCCAGCTTTACCTCACTGTGTGAGGCCAACAGGCAGGCCAGGGCTGTACACCCCAAAGTCTTCAGACACCGAACCACTTTTGGGAAGCTTTTCTGTGGAAAATCATGTAAGTGGGCAGATACATTTCAGCTTTGAAACTTGAGGGATAAAAGGAATGTTTTTGTTCCATCACAGACATTGGTAATAGACAGCCAATCTTCATTACATAATGTTTAATGAAGAATATATTAGGTACTTATATGTAATACACTTTATGTCTGGACTGGATGCTCTGTAAAGCAATTGTCCTGGCTTTAAGGGATGGAGAGAAGGGTTGTCTTTGGTTGGATATCTAGCACTCCCCTTTGGGATGGTGTCATTTGGTAATCTCTGCCACATGTTCTTATGAGTAGGATGTTTTTGTTTCCTTACTGTGTCTCTCCCCAAGTCCTGCCGGGTAATATTTCAGATGGTCACGGTCAGAAAAAGCATATGACAACTTCCAGATGTTCAAGTAATCAAAGCGGCCTGCAGATCTAAGAGAACACACCAACAGACAAATGAAGGATAACTTGAAGGGCAGCAGTCTAACTGGGGGGGGTCACGTTCCGTGGCGGCGCAGCAGGCTGAAGGATAGCCTTTGAATATCTGGAGGCTTCGCCAAAGTCTGCATCACTTGCTGAAAACGAGACAGCCTGATGATGTGGCTGGGCAGGAGCTGCAAGCCGACTACACAGGCTCCAGTCGCGGTTTCCCAGATCTTGCAGTGGCGCTGGCTTCCTGGGGAGCAGAGAGGTCTGTGGCTGCACTGATTGCTGGCTCCTGCCTGTGGGGTGTGGTGGGCCCTGGGGAGTGGGACTATGCCCTGCTGCCAGTCACCTCTGCACCGTACCTGGGCTGTTTCTTCCAGGGGCTGTCAGGCCCCAGGGAGGCTGTACTCACCTCTCGAGCAAGTGGCCTGCCCAACACTGGCATGGCCCTGGCTGGGCAGTGCTTGCACACATGTAGGTGCCAGTAGTGAGTGCACAGCTGGGCTTCAGGAGCTGCCCAGCAGAGGTATTCCCAGCTGGCTGTTACTGGTCCATCCTCCCGGCTTTATAGGAATGGACATGTCAATTGAAAATACGTGGTGGGACACAACATTCCTCTGTGGTAATGTAGACACATTCATCAGAAAAG
>NW_023303677.1:2502-15482 GCF_011077185.1 Oxyura jamaicensis | reverse complement strand
TTTTTTTTTTTTTTTTTTTTTTTTCTTTAAAACAGAAATAAAAGAAGGGACATAGAAAGTAAGTAAATAATAATTACGTGCAACTGGTGAAAGTGTGCTGTGGTAGGAAGCTAAAGAACTTCAAAGCTAATTCATCATAATGAAATGAAAATTGTGCTTAATATCTAAGGTCTATCTAGACACTTTTAAGGTCCAGAAAGGAATTATTTGTTTAGAAACCTTGTAGATAAAATACAGTTTGATTGACACAGTTTTACTCCCAAAATTTTTTCAGGGACAAGTCAACCATAGATAATCTCATGGGACAATGACTTAAGGAAAATTTAATCTATATTGCCCTCTAACATTATCAATTTATCTGAAATAATACTGTCACTATTTAAAACAGATGTAGAGAGTCCAGGGTCTATATGGGATTTTAATCAAAAACTCCAAGTAAGATTAGTCTCTCAGACAGTGAAATCATTGGAGCAGTTATTAATTATAAAGTTAATACAATTTTCTTATGGTTTGAACAGCCATGCTGAAATTTGATATGAACTAATTAATTTGTATAAAATGCAACTGAATGTTTCTCATCTAGTTGATAAGTTTGCCTATTGCTATGGATCTAAGGAAGGAAACATACAGAAAAAAATACCCATTCTCATAAATGAAATATCTGTTACTGGTATTATTTATTTGACAGAAGATCCAGATGAGAGAGGCTCTTGTCGTGCTTGATAAGATACACATATGTACAAGGTTTTTCACCTGCTCTCTCCAATATGTAACCATTGCTACTATGCCAAAACAATCTATACCAATACACAATCTGTAATGTAAAACAACAAAAAAAAATAGTTTATAAAATGTATGGCTATGCTTTTCTTATGCAGCACATTGTACTCTGTGCACAAAGCAAGAATAGCTAGCAAAACTTACTTAAGAATATTATGAATTTAAGCCACATAAAGAAACAAATTTTCAGCTATTCATTCAAAGCATTCTTGAAACCTTAATGTCATCATCCAATTTCACAATACAGATTACAACAGTCACAGTGATCTTCCCATCTTTATATTTTGCTAGTAACCCAGACACTTTCACTCACAAAACTCTGATGTTTTTCTCTTTTGTCTGGGATAAGCATGTGACTGACAATTTAACTTTGCAGTTGTTAAGACAGAATTTTACAGCAAGCTCAGGCACTTCTCCTTGAGGGTATCCTGAGAACAACTAATTGATTCATATCCCTATGTTTCTTTCAGAGAAAACATGGAAAGGTAAGTCATAGGTTCAGTCTACGATATTGTCAATTTTCTTCAATACATTTGGCAATTTTTCTCTTTCTGTAACAGCAACATTGCTGTCAATTATACAAGCAGAAAAATGGCATTGGGTCTCTTGAGAACTGAAGAAAAGTATAAAAACCAGATGAAGATGGAAAGTGAGCAGGCACCAGAGTCTCAAGGCATTCTTTGTTCCAAGGCATATACTGTTCACTGAAGTCACTGCTGTTTCCCTCTGCTCCTTGTCTGTAGTATCAAAATCACCCCAAAACTCCACTACTTTTGTGGAAGTGAAATTTCAGCAGAGAAGATGGATTTCAGCCCAACCCAAAGGAGAAAATAAGGAGCTTTACTCCTCTTAAGTCCCTTATGCAATACATTGAAGAAAAAATTGTGCCTCTTTTAGCTGAGTGTTGATAGAAAAATTATATGTTGAAAATGGAACAAAGAGTTTCAGTTGGGGCTCTGCCTTTCTCCAAAATGAAACTGACCTGAAGAAGAACATTAGTTGAAGTATATACCAACACCCTTAAAGCAATCATTCTTTGCTTTTATAATTGTTTTTTAATTGTTTATTTTGTCATGAGAACAGTGGATTTGGTTTTTGAAAACACCAGAGCAGTTTCTTGCTGCCCTTAAATTAAGAAAAACGTAATCTGTTTTGTTGAAGGCTACAGTCTCAACCTCAAGGCTTCATATCACCTGTGACCTCAGCTTGTCTGAGAGTTTTTTTGAGGGGGTTCACAATTTTTTGCCAGGCTGTGGCATCTTTACTATGGCTGGTTCTTCCTCCTGAGGTGAATTCTACACATATCTTTTGATAACACAGTTGCAAAATTATAATATTTTGCTAGATATTTTCTTGATTTCTGAGAGGTGGCAGGTTCTCATGAAAACTATGGTGTTCTACAATAATTCTAGGTTATATAACAAAAATAATTTTGACTAGTAATGAAGAAATAATAACAACCTTTCATATAGAACACTTTTTAATGTATATTTTATAAAATGTATAAAATATTATCTCTACCAAGGAAATCTGATCCCAGATGGATTGCAGGAAGCTTCTTTTCAGTACTAGTTGTCACTGCTATTGAAAGTACTTTAAAGAGTGACAAAATGTACTGAATTCAAATGTACCCCGACACATCTTTGAAACAATAATCAGAGGTGTCTAAGTATCAATAACAAATTAAATTTATTATGGGTGATGTGTTATGCTATGTTTTTGTAAAGGGGATACATGCTCTCAGGAGAACTGCTTTTTTTTTTTTTTTTTTTTTTATGAAGATTACTTTAATTAACAGAAAAAGCTGTTTCTTGCGGGGGATTTCCACTAAAATACATTTATAATTTCTTTGTAAAATTAGAATAAGTTTATGTAGCCAACATGACAGAGCACATAATATGCAAGGACATCTCCCATTTATAGACAGCTTATGCCACCTTTTCCTATATTGATTTTGAATGAGAACACTCGAGCAGTGAGAACAATACTTGGTATGGATAAGGCCAGTCAATAGGTCAAAGTTAATTATATTAGCTGCCTCAGAGAAGTAAGGGAAGATGTTTTAAATAGTAACAAGGGACTGAGTAAGATCTCTATTACTTCAGCTGAGGTAGAGTGGGGGCTGAGCCCTGCAATTGTGATTGTGTGAAAACTGAGAAGACTCATTGAAGACTTTACATTTCCACTTTCTCTCAGTTTGATACAGCTTTATTGCTAAATTTGAAGAGCTTTGAGAAGTACAAAAGTGCTTTTCTAGCAAGTAAACAAAGGGATTTCATCCATCAGCACACCAGAGATTGTAGTGGTTTTCTCATTACACAGTTTTAGGCATCATCTAAGCCAGTGTTTTAATCTCACTAGATTCCTTCTGCAGTCATTGGAGAGAAAGAGATTATTTTGGACTCTGCACTGGATTGCACCATATAAATATATAACTTTCTTCTTTGTCTAAGGAGGAAAACCTGAATTAAAATATGTTTTTGAAATGTCCCTAGGGCATCAAGAATAGACAACTAAAATAAGTAGCCTCAGCAAATCTTTAGACAATTGTATTATATATATATATATATTCATGTATACTTTACAATCATTCTATGAAAACATCAACTCAATGCTTAGAAATTGCCAAATAAACTTTAACCAAATAGAAATCTGTATGAAAGAAATATCAAAACAGAGAATAACTGTATGGCTACTGTTATGAGTTCTTTGTGAAATAATTGTTCCTTTGACTCAAAACGTATATGGGTGAACAGAAAATTGTTCAGAAGTCCAAAAAATCAAAACTATACAGTGGCTTCTGTATAAGGAAAGACTATGTGGGCTTATACCTGCAAAGAAATGAAAGAAATGACTAAAGAGGTAGTGTGACAGAAGAACTATAAAATTGTTAATAACTGGGAGACATTCAATATAGAATAGCTACATTTATTTCTCTCTCTCTAAAAAAAAAAAATAATAAAAATAAAATAACTAGGAATCATCAAATAAAACTTGTAGGTACATATGCAAAGCAGCCAAAAAAAAATTAAAAAAAAATAATTAAAAAAAAAAATTGAAGATTGTTCATCTCACATAAAAGCTATTGAAAATTGTTTAATGCAAAGACTACAGATTTTCCTCAGGTGGTCCCTGAGCCTTAAATCTCTACAGAAGCATTGCTGTATTTGCTGTTCATAATCTCTTTCTTTGCTTTTGGCCTTTCTCCAAGGTAGGATTTGAGGACATTTACTCTGACCTAATAGGACTTTTTTTTGTTCTTTTATTATTATTATTATTATTATTATTTTTCTCCCAGTCTAATACTTCAAAATTGCTTAGAGGGAAAAGAATAATTTATTGTAAATTGTTACACATGGAATTCTTTTGAATTGTTATCAAGGGCATTCTTAAAATTTAAGCAAGTTCTTTTGTGCTATTTCTCTAACTATTATCAAATAGGAGGCTTGATCTTCCTGCAGATATCAATAGTTCCTGTTAAATTCAATCTTACTGGAGCAAGCCAATTGTGAATTATATTGCTATTCTTTTTCATTTCACTGCATCACATGCTTGGAGTTGCTTGGGTTTCCTGTCAGTTTAACAACATGAATTTCAGTGATTTCCTTTTTCCTTCTTTGTTTTGCAGTCTTGCTTAACTGTAAGACTAATGGATATGTTTAACTTTGGAATAAATTAGAATTTATGATCCTAGCTGGCAAAAGAGCAGTGAGCTTACATGAGGTGAAGACATTTGAAATTGGAGATTAGGTGCTTTGCTGAAGCTCAAGAGACATGGTGTTCCAATTCCAACCTGAAGTAATACTTGACTAAGTGATGATGGGGCCAGAAAATGAATGTAATTAGGAATTTCTATATGAAAGTACTTGTACTGAAACAGTAAGACACAAACATTTCAATGGTTTTCTGTTTCTAATACTTAAGATGTAAATACATGCATGGTTAGTTTTGTTTGTGTTGTGCAGGTTATTGAAAGTCCTCACTTTTGCCCTATGTCTTTTCCCACAATGGCTTAGTTAGTGGTAATTTTGCCAATGACTTAAACAAAACTACGAGTACAGATAATACTAGTGGGATAATCACAAATATGGTTGCTCATAACACAGACAGCAAAACTTGAGTTAGTCATCTGAGGCTGCTGAAACATGGGATTGAGTCAATAATCAATGAAGACTCAGTCAATACAATCAGTGGAGCCCAAAATTAGGTATGTCTTACCCTAAAATAAACACCTATAGTTAACACCTATAGTCCCAAATGCATTGCCTGTGAAATAATCCTTGGGTATAGGATTGGTGTATACTCCCACATTATAAACATAAAATAATGTGACCAAAAATCCTGCCTTGGTTTCCATTATTACACATTGCAATTACTGCATCAATTATTTGTATATTTATGTTGAAGTCAGATGTGTCATTTACATTGTCAGAGCCAACAAGTCTTAAAGATGTTTAAAATCCTTTGATACCTTCCAGAGTATGACATTTTCATGTATTTATGTTTCTTAGAAAAAACTCCCAGTTACTTATTTCTTTACAACAATTAAGAATATCACAGAATCACAGAATAGTCTAGGTTGGAAGAGACCTCCAAGATCACCGAGTCCAACCTCCTACCTAACACTAACAAGTCCTCCACTAAACCATATCCCTAAGCTCTACATCTAAACGTCTTTTCAAGACCTCCAGGGATGGTGACTCAACCACTTCCCTGGGCAGCCTATTCCAGTGACTAACAACCCTTTCAGTAAAGAAGTTCTTCCTAATATCCAACCTAGACCTCCCCTGGCACAACTATAGCCCATTCCCCCTCATACTGTCACCAGGCATGTAGGAGAATAGACCAACCACCACCTCGCTACAGCCTCCCTTCAGGTACCTGTGGAGTGCGATAAGGTCACCCCTGAGCCTCCTCTTCTCCAGGCTAAACAGTCCCAGCTCCCTCAGCCGCTCCTCGTAAGATTTGTTCTCCAGACCCTTCACCAGTTTTGTAGCCGTTCTCTGGACTCGCTCAAGCACCTCCATGTCCTTCTTGTAGTGAGGGGCCCAAAACTGAATACAGTACTCAAGGTGTGGCCTCACCAGAGCCGAGTACAGGGGGACAATCACTTCCCTGGACCTGCAGGCCACACTGTTTCTTATACAAGCCAGGATGCTGTTGGCCTTCTTGGCCGCCTGAGCACACTGCTGGCTCATATTCAGCCGACTGTCAGCCAAAACTCCCAGGTCCTTCTCTGCCAGGCAGCTTTCTAACCACACATCTCCCAGCCTGTAGCGCTGTTAGGGGTTGTGGTGCCCCAGGTGCAGGACCTGGCACTTGGCCTTGCAGAACTTCATACCGTTGGCCTCGGCCCACTGGTCCAGCCTATCCAGATCCTCCTGCAGAGCCTTCCTACCCTCAAGCAGATCGACACACGCACCTAACTTAGTGTCGTCTGCAAACTTGCTGAGGGTGCACTCGATCCCCTCGTCCAGATCATCGATGAAGATGTTAAGGAGGACTGGTCCCAGTACCGAGCCCTGGGGGACTCCACTAGTGACCGGCCTCCAACTGGATTTGACTCCATTCACCACAACTCTCTGGGCCCGGCCATCCAGCCAGCTCTTAAGCCAATGAAGTGTGCGCCAGTCCAAGCCATGAGCAGCCAGTTTCCTGAGGAGAATGCTGTGGGGGACGGTGTCAAATGCCTTACTGAAGTCAAGGTAGACCACGTCCACAGGCTTTCCCTCATCCACTAAGTGTGTCACCTTGTCATAGAAGGAGATCAGGTTCGTCAAGCAGGACCTGCCCTTCATAAACCCATGCTGACTGGGCCTGATTGCCTGCTTGCCCTGCAACTGCCGCATGATGACACCCAAGATAATCTGCTCCATGAGCTTCCCTGGCACTGATGTTAAACTAACCGGCCTATAGTTCCCCGAGCCTACCCTCCAGCCCTTCTTGTAGATGGGCGTCATGTTTGCTAGCTGCCAGTCAAGTGGGACCTCCCCCGATAACCAGGACTGCCGATAAATGATGGGAAGCGGCTTGGCCAGCTCCTCCACCAGTTCTCTCAGTACCCTCAGGTGGATCCCATTCGGCCCCATCGACTTGCGTACATCCAAATGCTGTAGCAGGTCGCCAACCATTTCCTCATGGATTGTGGGGGCCACATTCTGCTCCCCATCCCCTTCCACCAGCTCAGGGTACTGGGCGTCCAGAGAACAACTGGTTTCGCTGTTAAAGACTGAGGCAAAGAAGGCGTTAAGCACCTCCACCTTTTCCTCATCTCTGATTACTAAGTTTCCCCCCACATCCGGTAAAGGGTGGAGATTCTCCTTAGTCCTCCTTTTTGTGCTGATGTATTTATAAAAACATTTTTTGTTGTCTTTAACAGCAGTGGCCAGATTGAGCTCCAGATGAGCTTTGGCCTTTCTGCTTTTGTCCCTGCACCGCCTCGCAGCATCCTTGTAGTCCCCCTGAGTGGCCCGCCCTCTTTTCCAAAGATTATAAACCCTCTTTTTTCTCCTAAGCTCGAGCCACAGCTCTCTGCTCAGCCAGGCTGGTCTTCTTCCACGCCAGCTCATCTTTTGGCATGTGGGGACAGACCGCTCCTGAGCCATTAAGATTTTCGTTTTTTAATTGTTTTTATGCACCTTAAGTTTCTTTGTCAGAATTTAACTCATTGATAAAGAGGGCTGAAAACAGTAAAAAGGATCCATTTGCCAGGCTCCTCAAGGGATAATAGATGTTCAAGTACTTTCACCTTCCACAGTGGGAGCTGCAATACCTGTGGAAGCAAAAGTTGTTCCCTGGTGCTTTTGTGCTTTGGCTGCCTCTGCTTCTCCACTCTGCTCCATCCTCCTGTGCCTCCACTTCTTCATCAGCTTCAACAGCGAAGAGCTTGGCATGATCCATGAAGGAGGTTGAGCTCCCCCACTGACACCACTTTGTGCGGTCACAAGTTCATCAGCATTGCTAGAGTTTCAGATTAAGAACACAATGTTCATGGGACTTAGAAACTATTCTTCTGGCTGCCTCTGTTAGCTGCTCTCACTCCTCTCACTCATTGATTTATGCTGGAGATGCATGGAGCTGCAGCCTAAATCTGGTTACGTAATAGAAACTTGATAACAGTGAAAGTCAATATGGGATCGTAATAGAGTTGAAATTACAGCCTGGCACTACCTTTTATTAACCCTTTCATAGTGCGCCTCTGGGTTGCCTGAGTTTGGGGAGAGGACTTTCTTGCTACTTGTAGCAGGATCAGGTTGACAGGTCTTTCCTCTGTCTTGCTGGAGCCAAAAAGAATCCTTTTCCAGAAATACCATCCCTTTGCAACAGAAAACTACATCTTTGCTTCAGTTAACTACATAATAAACATTACCAGCTTATTCACATCAATCAGTATATCAATGCTATATTAATTTATGTAAACAAAAATCATATTTTATATCATCAGATATCTCCAACTCTCCAACTTGGAGAGTTTTTCTGAGGGAAAGTTTCTCTGTCAGTTTGTTTGACTTTTGTGGTGATTAGTTCATTTCTGAATCCCAGTTTCCCAGCTGAGCCCTGAGATCTGTGGAAGTAGGAGGTTCGGCAGGTCCACAGAAGAACTTCTAACAGCCGCAATCTGCATCATTTTTCATTTTAAGCAATAAAGGCAACTTAAGGTTCTTCAAACCATTCATACATGAAACTTCCACTTTATGTTCTCACAATCTGATTCCTGCTGTTATTAGAAACCCCGTTGTTATTAGAAATTCATTTATCACAGATCTTTATATTCATTGCTTCATTATTTGAAGTCCCGATGATGATACAATTTCAGCTTTTCTTTTCTCTTGACTGAAGCTAGGGGATTTGCATATCTGATATCTGGGATTTAGGGAGAAACATGGAGATGAATATGAATAAAATCATTATCTGTTCTTCAAGGTGAATTTTGCTTCTCATGCATATAAGTAAGATACATTTGATTTTATATTCATATGTTCTTTATAAAATTCTGGTAATAACATGATCCTTCTGTTGCTCAGAATAAGATGACTTGAACCATCCATAACTAGATCTATATGAAAGACATTAACAGAGTTGATATAAAGCAATATTTCATAAGCGTCCCAAGAGCAGTATTATGAAATATGAACCTAACGCTGTTATAAAAACTTGTCTGGAAACCATTACTTGAAGACTGGAAGAAGTCTAAAAAAGTCCAGGTGTACTTGAAGTTGCTTAGCAACTGCATCCTAGTATACTGTAGATAGGATGTCATTTTGCCCTTCAAAGAGGTATTAATGAAGTGTCCATCCACTGGGAAAGTGCTTCCTCATCAACTTTCATGAATCCTGTGGTTTTCTGACTAGGGTTCTCATCTGCTCCTTAGACAAGACGTTGTCAAAATCCGCCTTGGGTGTTCACATAACCTCTTGTTCTGACATCTTTTCTTGAAGGCTGACAGTGTCAGTTGTGAATGATTTTTATCAATCAAGAAGAACATGAGTATGAATTTAGAATCCTACTCTTTCAGAGAAGAGGAACTGACAGAGAATCCAAGTCTCCTTTTGATTGTGCCATGCTGCTCTTAGCCTGTGTCATAACTGTAAATTCAGAAGGAAATTTGGGGTAAAATAATTGTAGTGAAGTGTATAAGGAAAGGAAGATGATTTGAGGAATTAACACTTTGGAAAACTTTCCTGTCTTTACAAGAAATTCCAAAGTCTAATTTTACTTATGAAAATATAAATATGCTCTTGTTCTCATATGCAAAACAAACAAACAAAAGTTCTATTTAATAGTTGGAGAATGCTAAGGCAAACAGGATGCTGAGTTGCTTGGCTTTATCTGTGTCCACTGGCATAGAATCACCCTTTCTATTCAGCAATAGCTCCACATTTTCCTTGTTCAGTCTTTGCTACTAATGTAAAAACTCTTCTTGTTATCCTTGATGTACTTATAAAGTCTCAAGTCCAGATGAACTTTGGTTTTCTTGACACTATGCTTGTATGTCCAAGCAATGTTTCTGAATTCCTTGTATGCAGCATGCCCTTCTGTCCATGGCTGCATTTTTGCATGACAGCTCACTGCAGTTATACAGGTATAGATACATCGGTATATAACAATAAAACCTTTTTCTAAGGTCTAGGAAGGGACAGCAGGCTATTCTGAAGAGCTAATTTTAGAAATGTGCTACATAGCTGCTCATTAAATAGTCTTTTAAAAATTACCATATGACATTATGCAAAATGAACTGGACAAAGGTATTTACATGGCTTTATTTATTTAATTTTAATAATCAGTTACCTTAATAGTTATTATTTTTTTATCAGTTTAGCAAAAAAAAATGTCGGCCATAACCATGTGTTACTTATTATGATACTCTCCTATCATGATATATTCCTTCTTACACTTGTTATTATGTATCTGCTGGGGTTGCAGTTCTGTATTCTTTTCTGTATTTTTTCATCCTGTTTAATAGATTGATCTACTCTTTAATAAGAAGATGATTTAAGAGTTATATCTATTTATCTATTTATTTATATGTCCACTGAAGATTAAGACTTATTTCTGAGTCAGTCATAATATTTGAGAGGTTTTCCTTTGAGTTTTAAATGTACTATTGAATCTGTTCTGTTTACCTGTATACTGGAGACAATTTTACATTACTGTAGTTACTAATTTACCTCAAGACTTAAAAGACACATTTTGGTTTACTTGAGGCATTAGACTTCCATATTTTTCACATTATATAAATATATTCTTATATAATCCCTCACTCACAGCATTGAACTTTTCATTTCATTATGATAAATATATATATATACAAAGTGCTTTTGTCTTGTAGGTGAGAAATTTATTTTTACATTGAGTAGTGCTACAGTAAGAAATAGAATATTTGCAACAGTCTGCAGAATAAAACCCTAATCTGACAAAGCTGAAGCAAAATGTGATCTTCTAAACTGGATCTGTTTACAATTTTAAAATGTAACCCTGTGTGCATATGCTGCTTCATCAAATCTTGATAATAATTAAAATAGCCAATAAAATTTTAAAATCTATTGTTCATTGTAAAATACCCTCCTTACATTTAATCTCTTTTCTGCTTTCCCAGGTAAATAACTGATCTGATCTCAAACACGTATAAACCTGAAAGTTTCAAAATAAACCTGACAGACACTCTCCAGTATAATTATTTTTATTGCTGCAACCTCCTCCTTTCCTCATTCCTGTATATAAAACCCCTCAGAGTAGATAAACATCAGCTATATGATTAATCTCTCTTTGAGGAGAAAGGTTGTTGTATGGCAAAGTCAGAGTTCACAGTTTGAGCTCTGAGATGTCTTTCCTGTAATTCAATCAAAAGTCTCCCAAGTAATTTTGCAAGGATGCTTCTATAACCTCAGCCTGAACCAGGATTTTCAAAATTTATGAGGGGAAATCATATTTACTGAATTAAAAATATATATATATATATATTTACGTGATTCAGGATATAATTGTTTACATTAATTTAAAAAGCCCTCTATATGCATTGGTGTTACCATTTGCCATTAACTTATGTTACCATTAACTTATTTAATGTGTACAATTAAATGTAATCAAAATGTGAGTTCAATTAATCAACAGAGAGAATAATATGAACTGTAATCAGAGTTCTTTACAGAATGTATTTGTTGTTGTTGATGCTGTTATTTGGGATATTTTTGTCTGGAGGGTGACTTTGTAGTTTGGGACAGTAAGAGATTTTTATGTTATATGAAAATTGTTCTAGATCTTATTATGTTTTCCCTTTTCTGTTGCTATGTATTGTGCTATCTGAAAACACTAGCATTCTTTTATTTGGGATTCTTTTATTTCATTCTTTTATTTGGGATTTTTTATGATACATATATATATATATATATCCTGGAAAAGTACTAAGCTTTTGTCAGAGTCTTCAGAATTTTCAGCCAAGGGAGGCACAGAGCTGGAGAGCAGACAACATTAGGAATGTTTTATATATTTTAGCTTATTATTTAGATACTCATTAAGAAAATGTTAAGCAAATGTTTATCAACCCCACTTTATCATGGGGTTGAATTATTCTTAAAGAATTTTGGAAGTAGTACTAAGAAGACTAGAGGCACGTTGTTTTTCTTCATTCTGATTTTCATTAGACCAACAGTAGGCAGAGCTATAGCTTTTAGGAGGCAATGTTTGGTGATAATAATCTAATCAAGACAAATGCAAAACCCTTCAGGTTAAACATGTAAAATTTGCCTTTTATTATCCCTGCTTTACAAAGTTTGAGATCATGTATATGTATTTACTTTTGTTAATAATTGTGAAAGATTTTACTGTGTAACATGTTTACCCATAATAATAATAGATCATAATTTTGATTATGAATATGATCTTTCATAGAATGATCGTAGAATTAATTCCCAGGAAACACTGGAAGTATTGTAATTACACACTTACATTGTTACACATCCTGCAATGATTAACTCTGAAACTTCAGAAGTTTTATATTTTCTATTGCATTTTTTTTTACTTTTTTTTTTTTTTTTTTAGTTTGTGGAAAAGCAGAATATTCTAATTGTCTATCAATCATCTCTTTCACAAAGAACACCATATCTTGCAACATATATCCTTTCTATTTTATTTAAATATAAGACTAACCAAAACCAGTTCTTTGTGCAAGGCACTTTGGATACAATAGCACACATTAATTTGTGCTATTCTAGAGTACAAATTACCAGTGCATATCAGTTGCTTTTTATTAATGGTTGAAGACAGAGACTACAAGTTAACTGTATAATGAGAATACACTTAATTATCAGTCACTACTGAGTAACCAACCAATAACCTTAAAATTCATAATCCTGTCTACCCTCTTGTGACGTGGTTTCATGTTCATAGGTATATTCAGAGGAGCATGGTTAATTCTATATGTGCTCATAATTCAGTCAAGTTAATGAAGTGAAATACAGACAGAAGCTCAGTGTGTTCAAGCACACATAATGAAATAATATGGAGTTTAATGCTGACCCGTTGCAAGTAGTACAGTGAACCTAAAGTGCTAAAGAAGCTAAAGAAAAAATAAAGGTTATAAAAAAAAAAGTTCAAGGTAACAGAAAAAAAAAAAGAGTAAGGTAAAGTAAAGTAAAATTAAGTTAAGAATGGAAGAAAAAAAAATGAAGGAAGGAAGGAAGGAAGGAAGGAAGGAAGGAAGG
>NW_023303677.1:0-2402 GCF_011077185.1 Oxyura jamaicensis | reverse complement strand
GAAAGAAAGAAAGAAAGAAAGAAAGAAAGAAAGAAAGAAAGAAAGAAAGAACAGAAGAAAGATGAGAAGAAGTGAAGAAAGAAAGGAAGAAGTGAAGAAAGAAAGAGAGTGAGAGAGAAAGAGAGAAGGCAGGCCAATGTTGCAGACATAATGTAAAGGCAACAAAAACCAAACCACACAGTTGTATTTACCTCTTTAAAATTCCTTAGCTCTTAACAGCTGAACTATATGCTATATACAATCTTCCAGCTGTGAACAGAAATAAAATCACACATACAGGTACCGTAAAGTACAATCTAATGAGTCTATTAAAGCTTATTATATCCTTTTTTTTTTTTTTTTTTTTTTTTTTGTAAATATAAAAACAATTATATTAGAACAAATCTATTCATATGACAATATAATGAAGAGGCTTATGCTTCTGTAATGAAGGGGTTTACTACACTTAGTTTCATTATCCTGCATCATGACTTACTGAATATATTGTATAGTCACATGTACAACAATTAAGATGATAATATACACAAGCAGACACAGAAACTGAATCACTGTAGAGTACTGAGCAGACTACCAAGACTTACGAGCTTGTTCATGAATCTGTCACTCTGATGCATGACTTTCTTGACCTTTATAACTTTAGTCAGGACCCTTCAACAGCAGCAAAACCAAACCCCCAAACTTTCTCAATATATCCAATAATAATTGCTTCTTCATTCTGTGCATTAAGCGCTATTGTCCTCTCATTGTTTTAGATCAGCAGGAACAATAGTTCTCCTTTCGTATGAAGGTCCAATTGTTTCTGAAACTTTTTGAAAAAACAACTTTCCCCAGGTCATCTGTGTTATCCTTTAAGTTCAATTAACTCAGGGTAGAGAAAACCATTTATAATTCATGGAGGGAAATGGTTACTCTTAGCGTCTTGTTTTAAATGAAATGTACCTTTGCTGTCAAGTAAGAATAGCTAGAGACTAGAGTAGGCAGATGGGTTTAGCTAGCATGCCAGTGACTGCAGATTGATCACGTTTTCCCAGCATGGAAGGAACAAGCTTGACATTGTATGCTGCTCTTTGGCATTTCTTAGTCAATATGCACTGCCTCACTATCATCTCCTTGCAGCATGCCCTAGAAACTGAGGCAGAAGCCTGCAAGTGACAAGGATCACAGAACTGGAGCCCAGCAGTTAGGGCTTCAGCTAGAACAAGGCAGGCCTTGGTTTCACTTCTGTTTTCTCTTCAAGGAAAATGTATAAACACTCCAAAGACTAATAACCAGAAACATATTCCAGAGTACCATATTGTGAAATCCATGTTAGGGACATACTATAAAATCAGTAACAAGAAGTTCTAGAGGAAAGCCTTTTCAATGGAGAATGTGCGTGGTCCCAAGAGAAGAGCAACAATACAGTTTCCTTAAGTTAATTTATAATAACCATTTCAGGAATAGACCAAATTGCCTTTACAACTAACACTATTAAGTTTTTTTGTTTTTGTTTTTGTTTTGAGGGGGAGGAACGTTGTCATAAAAGTTAGACAATTTCAACAGCCATACCAAAGTGAAACTATCCTTCAAGTATTACTGTATCTGACTTAGGTATCTAAAGTAAATGGGCTGGATTTGCAGGTTGCACTTTCTTGATGCCAAGAGGTAAATCAGCATATTATCTGAGATGACGGAGAACACACATTGCATACAGCTCCTGTTAATAGTTGGTTTGGAGTTTAAAGTTTATCTGCTTGAGGAGTCATAGTAGTAGAGTAGTACAAAACACAAGGTGTTCTAAACAAAACTCAAAACAGTTTTTGGTAATATAACAGTAGGAACACCATCCCTTTTTGCATAATACACTGTATGAGCAACTTAATTTGGATTAATCCAAAAGGATTAATCCAAAAGCAACAAAAGACAGGGTGTAGTATAAGCCTTAGTACATATCTTATGGCCCTGGTGACCAATATGAACCTGAAGCCACTGAAAAAAATAAATGAAACACATTCATATCCACAAATAAAATAAAACACTAGCATTGTTTTGCCATAGTCTCAAGGCTTGTAAAATCAGTCACAATTCTCCCAGCTGCCAGCTCTGAGAAATGCTGTGTGGTCATGACACCTTGTTCTTGTCAGTGCTTATGATGTTTTGCTATGTGATTATTTTCTTCTACTTTCCTTTTTAGGTACCTCTGACATGTATATTTAAATGTCAATACATCCCTCCATGATGCTGTAATAGAGAATATCTGGGAAAGTGTTAGAAACTACTTGTTAGAAACTTTTCAGTCAGTCATGTCTGTTGCCCCAGAATTAAACAAATTCACCATAAATACTGTATGTTGCCTCACTACTAATCATTCACAGAATCACAGAATCACAGAATAGTCTAGGTTGGAAGAGACCTCCAAGATC
>NW_023303676.1:4553-9444 GCF_011077185.1 Oxyura jamaicensis | reverse complement strand
AAAATAAAATAAAATAAAATAAAATAAAATAAAATAATAAAATAAAAGGTCCTGTAGGCAATTATACTCTTTTCCTGTGTCTGAAATATTTGGGGTCATTACATTAAACCATTTGCTTTTGCCAGATATCAGCTTGCAAAGGAAAAGGAGGGAAATATTTTCAATTTAAAAGCAAAAATATTTGTTACTTAGAGAGTTTATTATTAAATGTGTCATATCATAATTAGAACACAAGCTCTGTCTTCTCAAAGAAATAAATACTCCTCAACCTTCCTCAAGCATTATCTAAAATAACTTTAACGACCTTAAGACCAGCCTGTATAGAGAATGACGAGCTATAGCTATGCATAGCTTAACAATACATAGGTATACACATTCTGCCCATATATCTCTATAAACACATTAACATCTAATTACTGGCTCTTCAAGTATTACCTTAGAGCTACTGACCTTATGTAAATATCACTGTGATGCTCTTTGAAAGAAATTACACCTCAGCGTTCTGATAGCCTCTCTTTTTCAAGATTTTACAGTAGAGTTTAAAGACTTCATTTTGTTCTGAGCTGTTTTGAGCTTTACAGCTGTTTCTTTAAAATATTAAAAATTGCATCTACCAGGCTGATGTTGAAATAAAATATCTCATTTGACATTTTATCCCTCAATTATTTTCCCCAAGGATTTAAGAAAATTTGGGTATTTGCTTTAATTTGAAACAGACCAGATTTCCTAAATCCATTATTATATAGAACTTCTGATATCTATATGGATTTAGTATGCATTTATATATACATAAACAAATGCAAGGGCAAGCCTATAAATGCACTGTTAATCTTTCTCTTTCTAGAAATACATTAATCTCCCTCTTTCTAGAAATATGCAATTACTAAATATTAGATTATATATTCTACCCTGTTGTAGTACTGCTCTTGTGAATTTTATTGCATATCTGTTAGGTCTTCCAAACCAATGAATAAATTCTCCATAACTGTCTCAAACTGACATTTTAAAGTGCTAACATATTTGAAATATTTTCCTATATCCTGTGCCCCTCCTCATTTTATTTCATGTCTATGGCTGTTGTTAATTAGGATCATATTTTTATCTCCCCCACCACTTTTTTTTTTTTTTTTTTCTTATTTGGAGATTTTATATCTAAATATCACATATTGCTTTTCTTCAAGACCATTCTGTTGTAAAATTATAGGTTTTATAGATATTTAGGTTAATTTGGCTACATATACTTTTTTTCCCCTCTAGCAGAGGTTTTGGATTTTTCTGATTCTATGAACAAAGGCTGGTTTAAATTTAGAGTGAGGTAACAGACACTCATTTTATTTGGTTGGCCTATAAAAGCTGCTCAAAGATTTATTTCAATTATAATTTTCCTTTTGGAGCATGTATTTTATTAACACTGTGCACATAATTTTGTTTAAAAAACAAATCTCTCTCAAAGCTTTTGTTATGTTTGGCATCTTTAAAAAAAAAATCCTTGATACATCATGCCAATGCTTTCCCAGTATTATATTCTCATGAAAATTCAGCTAAGAAGGTTGTTCTGGAAATAAATCACCAATGATGAAAAATTACCGAATAAAACAATAAAACAGTCTGTGCAAAAACCTACAAATTCAAAGTAAAGGAGAAAATTATATGTTCAATGGCACATTTTATTTCAGAAAAAAAAAAAAAAAAAAGATAATAATTCTTGAACTTGCAGATCTGTCTGCATATTTATCTTGGTTCAAATGCCTCTTTACACTCTCTGGTATAGATTGGCTGTCTCCGTGTCTATAGCTCTGCCCTTTACAAGAACTGCACTATTTAGCTGGAGCAGTGGAAAGATGCATAAGAATATTTTCAGTCTGAAAGCGTCATTCAGTCCTTCTCTCAATCTGCTTATGTAACTTAAATATTTTTAGTGCTCAGGAGTTCAAAGCTGCTAATGTGTTGTGTTTCTGAATGACAAATAGAACACACTAAAAACAGCATTGCACTGTTTTTTTAAGAAAGTTTCAGGGAAATTCATGCAGCTCTAAGTGAAACTCTACCCTGCCTTTAGCCATCCAAGTATTTCCTTCCTTGTACTGAAGTCTGAATGATTCATTGTACCCAGGTCCTCTGTTCACCAGTAGGTATGAAGCTGACGTGACTACATAGTGCAGCCAGAAAACAGAAGCTCTTCTCAGGCTGAGAATCTGAGAAACCTAGGAGTAGCTGTGGAAAGCAAACTTTCCTCATCAGGATCTATTCATGACATAAGGTCTTGACAGCTGACAGAAACAGTACCCATTTTTCTTGGCAAGCTGTCCAAATTGTATTGTTCCCATTTGTGGCAACAGCCAAAGAATACTTTTTTTTCCTGGTATAAACCAACAGATATGCAGTGAAAATAGACCTGCAGACTGATTGAAAAAGAAAATAATTTCATAAAAGTGAAGTATTAAAGTGACATATTTCAAAAAAGTTGTGTCTGTTGAAAATTAAGAGGCTGAGTAGAAAAAGATTGTACTTTCTCACTCTGTAACTTTATATAAGCCAATGACAACTTCATATTCAGCTCATTCCTCAGACTGAATTTATCCAAGGACACAAATAAGTAAGCAATTTACTCTTGTGAGTCATGACCCCACATCTCACCTAACTCCATCTCATCAACACCCAGTTACTAAGCCCCCAGTTTCAACCCAACCTCCTGAACTCTTTCTTTAGTTGACAAAGAGAAGCATGCACTTCCATGATCCCTGTCCTGGGTGAGAAGAATCATGCTCTGGAGAAGATTCTCTCATTTCCTTGACTTCAGAGGAAGACAGTGTGACCAAGTAAGTCAGACTCTTTAGTTTTCAATAGCGACAGTTAGGTTTATTGAATCCACATCTATTTTGCTAGGATTTGTTCTCTTCTTAAACTGTGGCAAATCTTGTTCTTTTCAGTATCTTTTGTCATATTCATCTAGCACAAAATATCTAGAAACAGAGAGGGTAGAAAAAAAAAAATAAAAAAAGAGGGTAGAAAAAAAAAATAAAACAGAGAGAGAGAGAGAGAGAGATAGCCAAGCAGAAAAGTAAGGGAGGTCATAGAAACAGGGTTGTATGCTTTTAAAAATCAGAGTTTTGTCGAAATGAGGAAAACAGAAAGACCCATAAACTCTGGCAGATTAAATATAAAATCAGAATATGGCAGGACAAATAAGTGCCTGAGGAAAAACTTGCAAAAGGCAAAAGAATTTATAATATATCTTTCTCAAACATATGAGGAACAGGAAGATTGCAGGAGTAACTATAGAGCCAAAAGGAGTGTTGACAGAAGATAAAACAGTAGAAGAAAAAAATATATAAATATATATATATAAACTATATATATATTATAGTACAATTTCACTGTAGTGGAGCTTGGGAGGAATTTTTTGAGGACATATCAGAGGACTGAAGCTGAAATTCCAATAGATGTTATAGAACAAATTATCAAGACTGATCTTTATTTATTTATTTATTTATTTATTTATTTATTTATTTATTCATTCATTCATATATGAAATAACTGATCCACTGACTATAATTTTTAGCCCTGTTCTTAAAATGACCTAATTGCCAGGGCAGCAATATGGTATCATTTAAAAAAAAAGATTTTCAGGCAGAATGCAGATGACAATATCTGATATCCATGCAGGGGAAATGAACATAATTGAGAAAACAATATTAAAATATAGAATTAGAACAACTACAGCAAAAATATCTTCACAATAATAGAGAACAGTTCCACGTAAGTATGTATTTAAAAGTCATCACATTAACATGAAAAGGGAGAAATTAATTAAAATGTATTTCCATTGATGACATTAAAGAAAAAAATGTTCTATAACCAGTAAAACAGATAAAGGTGGGTTTCCTATGTATTTTTTCACATCTGCTTTGTTGTATACCATCACAGTAATCTCCCAGCCAACTGTCTCTGATTTGTCTACCAAACACCTTAAAAAATCCCAACACAACACATTAGTTTCCTTTTACATTTTCAACCAGAACATCCTGATTTTCTCTCCTGACTTTAAATTGTTTGGCTAAGAAAGAAGCAATATACGCTTTTACTGTTCATGCAGAATTAGTGCCCAGTGTGCACACACCAACTGGCGAGTCATCCACTGCTGTGATGCTATATACTGTCCTTCAGAGGGAAAACTACTTGAGATTCTCCAGCATGAAATCACATTTTTCTTTAAAATCATAACATCTGAATGTCTCTGAGACTTTTCCACGATATGGTTTGGATTAGCAAAGAGGCTGACAAATGGGTAGACTAACAATACTGTCTCATCAGTTTCATTGCCTTATGAGACCAACAAAATTTTGATGGGCTCCAAAAATTAATTTTCAAAAGGATGTGGATAGTTTAAAAAGGGAAAAGATTCCTCACCTTCAAGTCACGGTCAGCTTAGAATTTGATGCCAGTGTCCCAAGAGGATAATAGGTAAGTGCTGATCAAAAACAGATTTTATCAGACCTTCCAATTACTCAATTTTGGTGGTCCTAAAGCATCCATATGATTTCACAATACAGGAGCCGTTAACTATTTATAATGTTGGATCTCAACCTCTTGCCCTGTTGAAAGCAAGTTTTATGGCTCCCAACACAGTAGCGTCTTTTCTCTTCAAAATTTACTGTTTTCTAGAATATTGTGCTACATCTCTCCTTCAGGACTGAAGATATTTATCCTACACTTGCACATGTAGACATCACATCTCTATACCCAGCCATGCATCTGAGTGTGCGTGCATAATCAAGAAAAAAGAAAAAATAAGTTACACCAGCAAACTACTTGGATGCTTGAAAAAAAAAAAAAAAAAAAAAAAAAATAAAAAAAAAAAAAAAATGGAATAATAAAATATTTTTTTCTT
>NW_023303676.1:0-4453 GCF_011077185.1 Oxyura jamaicensis | reverse complement strand
AAAAAAAAAAAAAAAAAAAAAAAAAAGGAAACTAGCACCAAAAGGGAAGCTAGCATCAAATACAATGCAGTGGAATCAGAAAGTACAGCCAGGAAAAAACAATAATTTATTTTATTTTATTTTATTTTTAAGTGAATAACCACAAAGTTTATGTCCATTCAAATACATCAATGAAAAATCAATCTTCATCTCTTTGAGCAAGCACTACAAATTATATCTGAAATCTAACATATTAGCTGACCTTGGTTTGCAGTGGTCTAGTATTAAAAATGCATATTTAATTGATGTGTACCTCTTTATTTCCACAGTGAATATCTCACAACTGTTCCTAGTGTCCCTTTAGAAGTTAAAAGGCATTAATATTGTTAAGTATATAGGTCAAAATAAACATCCCTTACCCTTCCAAAACAAACACACTGTGCCTCCCCACCCCCTTCCCCAGTTATACAACACACATTTTATTGGTGTGAAATAATGTGATCTCCCAGCATCTTTATTCACTGCCTGTGTGGATTTCACAAGAAGTCAAGGGGAAATGGAGCTATTTGCATGTTTGGCAGTTCTAGGGGATGGCTGATCTTTCCAGTGGCTTAATTTGCTGTCTTAGAGAAAAAAAAAAAAAAAACGAGTAAATTGCTGTCTAATTAACTGACACATAAACAAAGCATTTGTGCTAGGAAATGCCCTTGCTCAGATCTGAGATGTGAGTATCATTGAAGTCCTCTCAATGTAGAAGCTCAATTCTGAATTTGAGTGTTTACCTGGTATGTTCATCGAGCTTCAGGTCAAACAAGGTAAAGATTGCTATACATGAAAGCAAATGTTTTAAGAGACTTTGGAGCTCAGATACCCTCTTTGTTACCATAGAGAAAATAAGGTGAATATAAAGAGAAAGTGGAGGGTAGGGAGAGACAAAAAAAAAAATAAAAAAATAAAAAAAATAAAGAGAGAAAGACAAAAGAACCTGAGAATTCAGTCCCACAATATTTCAATTAAATATTAGAAGAACTCTTGCCTGACAATCATAGAATGGATCATCCTGGAGGCAATGTTAAGCCACATGAAGGACAATAATGTGATCCGGGAAAGCCAGCATGGCTTCACCAAGTGCAAATCCAGCATGACCAATCTGGTGGCCTTCTATGATGGAATGAATGCATCATTCAAGAGAACACTGACCAATGTCATCCACTTGGATTTCTGTAAGGCTTTTGACATGATCCAACACAACATTCTAATCTCTGAAATTGAAAGATATGGATTTGAAGGGTGGACCAATCAGTGGATAAGGAATTGGCTCAATGGCTGCAACCAGAGAGTGGTGCTCAATGGTTCTACGTCCAGGTGGAGACCGGTGATGAGCAGTGTCCCTCAGGGGTCTGTCTTGGCACCAGTGCTTTTCCATATCTTCATCAATGAAATAGATGATGGGATTAAGTGCACCCTCATCAAGTTTGCAGATGACACCAAGCTGAGTGGTGAAGTTGATACCAAGGAAGGAAGAGATGCCATTCAAAGGGACTTGGACAGGCTGGAGAAGTGGGCCCGTGTAAACCACATGAGGTTCAACAAGTCCAAGTGCTGCACCTGGTTCAGGGCAATCCCAGACAGGAGTACATGACTGGGAGAACTAATTAAGAGCAGCCATGCAGAGAGAGACCTGGGGGTTCTGGTGGACAAAAGGCTCAACGTGAGTTAGCAGTGCACGTTTGCAGCCCAGAAGGCCAACTGCATCCCAGGCTGCATCAAAAAAGGCATGACCAGCATCTCGAGGGAGGTGATTGTTCCTCTCTACTGTCCCCTTGTGAAACCTCTCTTGGTGTACTGCATCCAGGTTTAGAGCCCCTAGAACAAGAAAGATGTGGACATGTTAGAGACAGTCCAGAGGAAGGCCACAAAGATGATCAGAGTGCTGGATTACCTTTCCTATGAAGAAAGGCTGTGAGAGAGCTGGGGATGTCAGCCTGGAAAAGAGAAGGCTCCAAGGAGATCTCATTGCTGCCTTTCAATATTTAAAGAGGTCTTATAAAAAGGATGTAGAAGGACTCTACTTGGGTAGATATTGAAAGGACAAGGGGGTGGTTTTAAATTAAAAGAGGACAGATTTAGAATAGACATTAAGAAAAAATTCTTCATTGTAATGGTAGTTAGGTACTGGCACAGGTTGCCCAGAGAAGCTGTGGATGCCCCATCTCTGGAGGTGTTCAGAGCAAGGCTGGATGGGTCCTTGACCAACCTGATCTGTTGGGTGGCATCCCTGCCTATGGCAGGGAGATCAGTTAGATGATCTTTAAGGTCCCTTCCAACCCAAGCCATTCTATGATTGTATAAAAGTGTCAAATAGGAAGAAAATAAAAAAAAATAAAGGGAATAAAAACAATAACCATGCATACTTATACTTTTTTTTTTTTTTTTTTTTTTTTTTTTTTTTCCCAGATACTTATTCAGGGCTTCTGTTAGTCCCATACCAGTACTACATCCAAATATAGGTCTTGCTCAGCTGCTCAGCTCCTAGTTATACATAGTTCATTTTATATCAAATTTCACAACACATCAGTCTACACTTGCCTGAAGAACTACAGATATTTTGTTGTTGGAAATGCAGAAAACCTTTGAAAGTCATTATCTTTAGAATCAAATAAAAGGCCAAAGAAAAAGACAATCCTAGAACAATTGAGAACAGTGAGTGTTAGTAAATGGCTGAGATAAGTAGATAAGATTGTGTATCAATTGTGCAAAAGAATGCAAAAGCCTATTCCTGCAACTAAACAGGACAGGTCTCATGTATTCTCTTTGAGAGAAGGTTTTGTGGGGTATTTGTTTTTTTGCTTTGCTTCAAAGATTTCCAGATGTTACACTGCAGAGAGAGCTAAATGACTTTTTCTGTTTGTTAAGCTTACAGGTATCTATTTTGTTTTGCTTTTAGATGGAATTACATATAATATCTGTTCTATTAAAAATAGGACAATCTCTTTACCAAATGTTGAAAAATGAAGCCTGATGTTTAAAAAGGCTGTTAACAGTTACAAATAGGCATTTATTTTTGTCATCAAGTTACACATCTTGTGAAGATTCATAGATTTTAAGGCCAAAATGTTCCTTCTGAACATATCATATGGCATATACAAGCCAACAGCAACTGAAACAATGCCTGTGTTTTTGGGTTTATCTTACAAGTACATCTCTTTGAGTCAATTTTTTGTCTTTCTGAAGGGAGAAATCTGTGTTACAGGTGTACTTTTTGGAGAGGAGGGTATTTCATTCTCTCTAACATCTTCTTCCTCTGACTTTTCATGTTCTTTCTTCCTTTCTTTGATTTTCCTTTTTCTGTCTGTTCCTTCCTAACTGCCTGAATTTCTCAGTTTTGGATTTCTCTGATTCCTTTAGTCCCTTTATGTCTTAAGATACATAGAGTTTCATCCATTTCTGTAGCATTCAGTGGTTTCTGACCAGGTATGTTCAATTTTGTCTGCCATATTTTCCTAAGTCCCATTTTTTGAAGTTGTGCATTAAGTGAAGTTGAGCTTGGGAAAAGGGAGGTGGATAGTGTCAAAACTTTTCTTGCTATTGTTGTTGTTGGTGGTGTTATTTTGCGATTTTGTTTCCTTTTGTTTGTTTATTTTGTTGTTGTTTTTCTAACCTTCCAAATCTATTTTAATAGACAATAAATTAAACTAATTTTCCCCAAGTCAAACCTTTTTGCTGATGATGGTAAGTGATCAGGATCTCTATCTATATCTTGATTCACTAGATTTTCTATCCTATTGAGGAAGGTTAATTGAGAAAGCAGTTGGGTGGCACCTGTCAGCCAGCCAAAGTCAACTCACCACAGCCAACAATACAACAGATAGACTTCTATGCTACAAGTAGAGCCTTAAGAAGGTTTACAAAATACTTTTTTTTTTTTTTTAACTCAAAAAAATTCTCAACTTTTCAGTTAGAACTTCAATAATGGAAAAACAAACAAACAAACAAACAAAAATCCTCATTCATCCCAGGCAGGTGTGATTTTTAAACAAAACAACAAAGAGGACATTAGAGACTGCCTGTGAGAAATGGATAGAGCCAAATTTTCAGCTTGTTTTTCCTCATTGATCTCTATTTGAAGTATTTAGATTTTTTTTATGATATACAAATAACACTATTTTGTATTACTTATCTTCACTAGCAAGCACTTTGAGATTACAAAGGTTACTAAGAGAATTATTAATCCATTTGGAGAGGTAAAAAAAAAAATCCCACTTGATAGAGATCTTTCTTTCTTTCTTTCTTTCTTTCTTTCATTCTTTCTTTCTTTCTTTCTTTCTTTCTTTCTTTCTTTCTTTCTTTCTTTCTTTCTTTCTTTCTTTTTCTTTCTTTCTTTCTTTCTTTCTTTCTTTCTTTCTTTCTTTCTTTCTTTCTTTCTTTCTTTCTTTCTTTCTTTCTTTCTTTCTTTCTTTCTTTCTTTCTTTCT
>NW_023303675.1:0-9315 GCF_011077185.1 Oxyura jamaicensis | reverse complement strand
GGGGGGAACACGGGCGTGAAGAGGCGACCGGGGAGGAGGACGGCGGCGTGGGGGCCGCCGGGCGGCGCCTCAGCCCTCGGGGGGCAGCGGGGGGGGGGAGGGGGGCAGCGGGAACCGGGAGCGGGGCCGCTGCGCCGGTAACGGGATCCGCGCGGCGCCGCCGCTGCTGACCCGGAGGTGTCCGCGGGGGGGGGGGACGCGCGCGGTGCTGAGGGCGAGAGCGCCCCGACACCGCCGCCCCTGCCCCGTGCCCGCCGGCACCGCGCGAGCCGGGCGGAGCCGCCCCGGTCCGCGGGCGTGGGCGAGGCCGGCTGCCTGCGGCGCTCGCCGCCAAAGCTGCTGCCGCTGCTGCCGCTGCTGCTGGGGAAGCACAATGGTGTTTTCGCCTGGTGCGCGTCTAACGCGGTCTGGTCGTGCTTCAGCCGCGCGTTGCGGCCGAGCACCCGCGACCCTGCTGAGATGCAGCGAGCAGGCTGCAGCGAGTAAGTCGTGCAGCGGGTCAGAGCGGCGTTCAGGTCGCGGGTTAGCGCAGGAATGAGCCAGCATCGCAGCGTGGAGGTGTTCTGTCCGAGCTGCAGGGTAAGATGTGGCCATACTCGGAACAGATCTGACAACTCTAGGTTAATTTCAAATCTCTTTCTGTTTTAACACGGGGGAATTATCCACTCTGATCTGGTAAACATATTACCTAAAGAGATTTGATTCGTTTGCTTGTTTTTCTCTTCCCGGTTGTTAATTTACTCACACCTGCTAATAAGCTGTGCGTGACATTCTCCCAGTGATGGGGAAGGGAGGCACAGTGATCCTCTGACAATTCGACTAAAGATTTTACAATTTTCCCTCACATAAACATCCCGCTTCCCTTTTTAAATAGGCCACGCGCAGGGTTGTTTTTTTCCCACCTAGCAAGCTGTTTTGGAATTCCACATCTCTCATGCAAGCACTGTTAATAATTAGAGGTACAGAGAAACATCCTGTCACAAGGCATTGGTTATTAGGAAAACAATTATACTTAAATTTGGTTGTAATTAATTTAAATATCTGGATACAGTATTGCATTAAAGAGCAATACTGCGTATTAGATTGATACCTGCTGGCATTGCTTTACAAAACTATGACAGTGATTTATTTTTTAAAACATACTAAAAAAAATGGGAAGGAAACTGCAGGGGAGACAGCACTGTCAGGCTTGTTTGGAGAACGGCTGGTAAGATATGCAACTAAGCCATAGTTCTGTAAGGAATTATTATGTTTTTTCCCCTCGGTATAGAGAAGTAAGAATCAATACTGAATTAAATTATTACCTTAATTATTAATACACCGGGAAGGCAAGTTTCCTTTGCTGTAGGGAAACAAACCCTGTAGGCAGTGGCAGAAGTAGTGACCAGGGCTGATGTTACCCTGCGCAGTAGGAACAGGAGTGGTAAAAATTGTGCCTGTGTTGCTGTGCTGGAAACAGACGGCTGCCTTTTGTGTTGGAAACTCCTTCTGTGAAAGGCACGTGCCTTCACTCTCAGCAGAGCTTCGTTTTTAATTTTCACTTGGAAACCCGGTGTGCGTTAGCGTTTCGGAAGAGGAAGAGCAGTGACATTAGCAGGAACGGAGAAAAGACCCGGACCGGTTCCCTCCTAGGCCTGGGCGGCTGCTGCCTGTATCAGCGCCAGGCTGCGGCGCTCAGCCTCGGGCTGCCACGGCCCCGCACAGCGCCGAGGAGCGGCAGGACTCGGGCTCCCCCCGCCCGCAGACCCCTCCGGGGGGATGCTGCACCCACCGGCCGGCCCCGTGCCCGCCCCGTCGGGCTGGGCTGGGCTGGGCTCGGCCGGCGGCTGTCGCTGGCCGCAGTGCTGAACGGCGCCCTGCCGCCGGGCTGCTCGGCTCGGCTCGGCTCTGCCCGGCTCGGCTCGGCTCGCAGGGGCGGGCGGCGGCCGTAAGCAAGCGCCTGCCGTGCGCTACTTTGATCCGGGCTGGGTTCCTGGAGGGGCGCACCGAAAGGGAGCACGAGAGCGGCGGGTGATCGGCGAGCACCGGGTAACCGCCGGGAGAGCGGTCCGAGCAAACACAGGCACCCCTTACGAGCACGACTGCAGGCTTTCCTCCTTTCTTTCTCGGAAAAGAGGCACTGCGTTTTGAAAGGCGTGCTATCTGGAGTCACTTTGTTTTTCTACATTCTCTTCAGCGTGCCTCGGCATCTCTGCTACACGAAAAAAAAAAAATAAGGTTGGTTTGTTTTTCACCGCACAGACAAGTGTTCATTTGCTGTCATTGCACACTGCGTGTAATGCGGTTGCATAATAAAAACCGAATGCACCCCCCTGGTTTGGCGTGTAGATGTCAGAAAAAGAAAAACAACCCGAGGTGTTTCATACGTGAGGATAAAAAAATTAAAAATGCGTGGACTTTTAATGTGCTGCTTCTAAAAATAGAATGAATTGATATCCAGGGTCTTCAAATTAAAGGTCAAAGGTGACAAACCAGGACAAAGGTCATGCAGCTCATTTTCAAGCAATCAGTTTCTAGTTTTTTCACGGTTGAACAAAAGCTTAATTATACAGAAAAGCAAGGACAGTAATATTTAACTTGTCGGTTTTAACAGAGAAAGAGAGGTGATTTTACAAAATTTCCTCCTTTCTTGAATGTGGCTTAAGCCTGAATATGTGCCACTGTTACTGACAGATACAGGTTTGTCTAAATTTAATATTTACATCAATTTCCTAATCTAACCTTTATTAATCTACTGTCGGTATTTAGTGTTTATACTTGAGAACTGAGAAGAAAAGAGTAGCCATTCTGTGTGTTTTCAGTGATCTTAGCAAAGGAAGTCTGTTCTAGAAATAGATACTATGATTTCAATGAAGTTACATTGCAGGTATTTGCATTTTGGGATTGGTGCGCATACCTATTGTTCCTAGCAAAGCACTTCCCTTCCCAAAAATCCAGCTTCCAGGCTGCAGCATTCTCCATGTCAGTGTCCAGTAATTGCACAGACTGTTCACTTAACTATCATTTAGTGATTATCATAGTGATTATCATTTTATTATAAGCAGTGCTGTATTTTTTCACTACTTGAGGATTCAGGATTGTTAACTATTTGAAGGCGTTATTTCAATATTTCCACTAACAATACCACATATACCTTAAACGCAGTCTCCCTCCATATTCTAAGCATATTTAATAAATATTATATAGATAACATTTGATACTTGTTTACACCAGGTGCAATATTGCAACACCTAAGATAATGTCCACAAATTATACTGTTAAAATTTGTATCTTCTCTGGTATTTTTGTGTCACACAGTAAGTTTTTGCTTTTCTCCTGCACCAATTCACTGATGTATACACTAATATTTAAAGATTTGCAACTTTGATTTTAAAGATCATGACTTTTTAGTTATATACCACTGATGTTCCTGTGCTCTTTTTTCTAGTTTGAATTAATAAACTATCTACACTAAAATGTATAAAAGTGACCATTGCATTACTTTATTTGATTGGTGGTTTTAAACAGTGACTCAGAAGGTTTGATGTATAGGACTACTGTAAGCTCCAGTTTAAAACAAACAAACAAAACAAAACAACAACAAAAAAAAAACACATTAAAATACCAGAAAAATACTATATACCGTGCACAATCCATGATTAATCCAAAAATTAATGTTGGTGTTTAAAATATAAACATTGATCTGTTGTTTCACTTGTATATCCTTTGGTTTGATCAGTTTATTCTTGTCTAAATCTCAATATTCATATTAGCTCATTATGTTAAAAAATATGACAAAAAAATCCATATTTAAATCTATTAACATTATCAAATAATAACTAAGTGATCAAAAATAAAATTATGTGTTTTGTATTTTAACAGTTTGTAAAAGTAAATCAAAGGTTATGTGCGAGGGAAAGGATACGTCAAAGATTAAGGGGAAATTCCACGAAAACAAGTATTTGGTTAATGTAAAAAATCTCTGATAGGAGACCATACTAAAGTTATTATAAAAACAAATAAAAGCCCATAGAATATTTTTAAAAATAAAACTTGTTGTAGTGTAATCACTTTCTATGGGATAATGTTAAACTCTTATTTGGCAAGTGTGTTTTTATAAACTAAACAAAAGTTGTAACTTAGAAAGTTTGTTTATAGAACACCTTTACTCTTGGTTAAATAAAGGTTTTGCATTGAGAAGAAGCACATAGAATTCTGGATTAAAAATGTGATATTTCTACACTGAATGTGAACAATACACATTCAATATGGTGTAACCAGGAACAATGGGAAATGTTTTTCCTTTAAGTAAAAAAATAAAAATTTAATTCACGTTGTTACTATAGTGGGTGTACGTCTTTCTTTATTTGGCTATTAAAAGATTTATCTTCAGGGCGTTATATAGTACTGTTTTGTTTGCAAACAGAATTTATTATTTACTTATAAACTTACGAATTACGTTGTTATTCACATGCATAAATAACTACAAAGTAAGCTAATGATCAAACTATGAAAAATATGTCGATCTATCTATGACTTAAGATTGTGGCTTCCAAAGGATTTTTCCTTAACAAGTAATTGATTTAAATATTAAAAAATCACTCTGAAAACAAAATAATACAATCAGAATGCAGTTTCTCATAATTTCATTTGCTTAGGAACATACAGAACACATAGTAAATCAATTAGAGGCAATTTCAAAATACCCACTGTAACTGTAAATGGGGAACAAAATACAAACAAAACAGGAAAAAGAGTAGTAGTAGAGGTGTTAATTCTTTTAAATAATCATATTTTTTAAAAATAATCTTTGAATCTTACAAAACATTAGTTGAAACTTAATTTTCTTTTTAAAAAATCATTCAGTTGCTTATCCCATGTACATCTAAATGCAGAGTGTATGAAACTAGATTACACTAAGTCAAATATGCATAAGATAACAACCATGTATCTAATTTCAATTCTTAAGTCAAAATAATCTTGTTCACCATATTCCTTTAATATGGTATTAAAGTTTTAATCTAAACGAATCCTAAATTAATTAGTACAGCAATAGCATTACATTTTATAGAAAAACCTTGCTCCTATTCATATAGTTAGCAGGGTTTCATTGGCTTTGAATCGGATACAGTGTGATTTGGTATTCCTTTTGTATTGGTCAAAAGAAGCAGATTCGTAACAGTGCTGGAAGCACATTTTACCTTTCTCTGTTCCTGTCACCACTGTAGTCAAATGACAATCTTACAGGCAGCTGAAAGTTGCATAACTGCATGTTTCGCCTTAAAAAGTGTGTGCTGCCTTTTCAAAAGACTAGGGTATGCTTAGCCTCTTCTTACATCTGGGCAAAGACTACCTCAGCTATTACCAAACAATTTTATTTACTTCAAACCATAATTACCACTTCAGATCAGTTACAGAACAGGGTCCAATTAGAACAGAAAGACCAGATTTTCATTTTCTATTGTTTAATGAATTTTCTTGAATCAGCACTTTTGAAATGTTTCAGCATTGATGCTTGAAATTCTCACATGTGCTTGCTTTTATATTCTCTTGTTAATACTGTAATGGACTAAGAAATGTGGAAGAAAACAAATTTTGACTAGACTAAATGAAATTGTGAGTGCTTTTTTTTTTTTTTTTTTTTCTGTGATTACATAAGGACATTGACAACTGAGTGTCCAACTTCAGGACCTTTTTTATTATTTTACTTAAAAAACAAAAACAATGCAGGAGAGTTAAAACAATGAAAACAGCTTAGGAGCAAATCCGTTATTCAGAACTGTACATTTAAAAAAAAAAAAAAAAAAAAAAAACAACGTAAAACACGTAAATATTCTTAAAACAAGTTAATTCAGAGTGTGTTAGACAATTCTTCATTGTGATGTTTGAAATCAAAGTTTTTGATGTGCATGATGTGCATGGTGCTCCCAAATATTGTCAACAAGAATAAATGGTTGTTTTGTTTGTTTGTTGTTTTTTTGTTTGTTTTAACTGGTTCAAAAGATAAAAAAAAAAATATATATTAATTATAAAATATGTTTTCTATGTTAATAGAATATAAAAATAAAAAGATTATTTTATTCTCTTTTGATGCTAGGGTTCTGTATAAAAAGGTTTTCCATTTTGGATGTACTTCCCAGCATTCACCATTTTAAGTCTTCACTATGATGAACTCTACTAAAGAGCTCCCTTAACATTGACACGTTTCCCCCTATTCCTTTCCTCTCTGTAATGTTGTTGCAACATGAAATATTGGTGTTCTTTTTTTTCTCAGATTCCACACTCTGACAGTTCTTAGAGTATCCATTCTTTCAAAAAATACTGGGGGCTTTAGTCTGCAGAATAAATTAGTCCCCTAGCTACCTCTGCCTGCAGAAGAAGCAGGTTTAACATCTGAAAAATTATTTTGACTTATTTTTTGAGAAAATCATATAACTCATTTAAATGTGATAACTGTTTTACTTTCATCCAAGCAATATGTTTCTGAATCTTTTAGGTAGCAAACTTTCTTAATCTAACAAGTTTATGATCTGAAAATCAAAACACTACTTATCAAAGAGATTTTTAAAGCAAATTAGGGATAAACTTACTATTATTTTCCAGTGACCAATAAGAAGCTGTCAAAAACTTCTTATTGTCAAAAACGATATAAGCTGTTAGATAAGTATGTCGAATTATAAAATGTGCTACATGTAATGTGGTGGAGGTGCACTACTGTTTTTGTCTGTCAGTTTCTCTTTAACTCTTTTCATTTTGTTTCCTATCCTGCGATGATTCCATATGGTGTTCAGCTGCATTATTTGTTGTGCCTATTGTCACAGAATCCTTCTGCACACTGTGCATGCAGTTTGGATTGCTTTCAAAGCTACCTTTTTCTCTAAAAATGTCTTGCTGTCCAGTACATAAACAACAGTTGTTTATTATTTACAGTTGTAAAGTTAATGTAAATGCCAAGATAGTTTCAGAACTACCATACCAGAATACTTTTTTCCATTTTGTATAGGACAGGGAGGCTTAGGAGAGCTGACCATCAGTCACTTCACAACGCATACTTGCTTCCATTTATGTGTGACAGACTTCTAACAACTTCCAGTAGGATACAGTACATGCCAATCAGTTTCTCAGTTAAACTATCTGGTTCCTACAAGAGTTCAAGCTTTTCTACACTAACATCCCTTGTGGCAAGTTTTGTTTGTCATATTGGGAAGCTATTTATTACAACTACTTTATATAACCATTAAAAGAAATGCCCCATTTTACTTAATGATAAAGAATTACACCCCCTTCTACTCACATGTTTATGTGGTGTTTTCAAATATGCAGCGCTTAACATATATTTTGGAATAGTGATACTGGAAACAAAAATATCTTTTGTGCTGTTTTCTGCAAGAACTGTGCTTTTCCCCTTTGAGTCCCAATACCACTCCTCTAAATATTTATTTTTAATCCCTTCATAAACTGAAGCAGGCTACATGTCAAAGCCAAGAACGGATCCTTTACTCTATGCTTGCATATTTCATTATGTGCCATAAATAATGCAAGTAAATCCGAAAGACACAAAAGCCACATAGCCACAGGTTGGCAGAACAAAGAAGCAGGCACAGAGATTGGGCTTCGATGCTTGAAGGTGTAAAAGCAGGGTTAGGTTCAATACAAAGCAAAAGTCCACACAATTCTTGTGGAAAACTTAGAAAAGAAGAGGAACAGAATTCACTTGCTACTGTTAGTGCATTGAAAGGATAGATAGTGCCATCCCATTTTCCAACTCCTGGTGTTTGTAAAGGACTCAGCATAGCTGACTATATGGAAACAGAAAGAGACACTTGATTCTCATTTGTCTTTACCATCCATCTTCTGGCTTTGCTAAGTCTTAATGGGATATCCTATTTTTTTAGGAAAAAAATAATAATAATAAAAAAAGCAGAATAACAGTAAGGCCATGCTCTTAAAATGGGAAACAGACAAATCTCTGATTCCTTAAGAGAATCAGGCTTGCATCAAACAGGAGAATAATGTGTGCTTTGGATGGGTTTTAGTTAAAGTGGATTAATCAAAAGGTAGCAGAGGGTGATGAGGACAGGCTTGCAGCAGGTGAGTTTGTGCATGCTCCTATCTATTCATCTTTCATTTATTAAACAAACTGGATAGCTGAAGTGACAAGCTGACTTCAAAAACAAGGTCTTTTCCTCCATGCTTCTTACCATCTGTGGCTCTCTTTGATTATTGTACGTAAGTCAGACCTTTCTTAGCTAGATCAAAAAGTACACTTTCCATGGAGTTTCAGCAAAGCCAAACATCTGTATTTTATGACTAATTGCTTTTGTTCTTCTTGAGACTTAGAACGTAGCATTATCACAAATTATGCTCTGCAATTCTATAGCTGATGTAATTGAAAGCATTTTTCTACTGATAGAGATTCACAAGTTACAATTTGGACCATGGAAGAATGCGAAAGAATAATTATTACAATTTTTAAAATCACATACAACATGTGACCGAGTGCTTAATTTGTACAATTTAAGCGTAGTAAAGACAAGAGTCACCAGTTCTTAAGTTACCTATTGCGATTAAATATTGATAAAGGAAAAGAACACCTTCCAATATCCTGCAAATCTGTGTCTCTTCCCTCTGCTGTCATCAGCTGCAGAGCTTTTACAGTAGGGACGATGCTTTTAAGGATGCTTTAAAAGAAGAGAGGGGGAGAGAGAGTTGGCTGGGTTTTATGCTATGTCTTGGTTATCTCTTTGTGGTTCTGATGAGCTAGGTAAGTCTGGAGCAGTTAATAAGTTTACAGGTCACTTCACAGAGTCAATGCGCTGGCATTTTATGGCCTTTTAATGAGCCGTTAAACTGGAGAAGAGGTAATTAAATATGGTGCTCGGGTACAACGCGCACAGCACTGACTCCGGCTCTCTGATTTTAGGTTCCTCGGAAGACGATGAGGTCATTCAAGAAGGTCTCCTCAGGCTCAGGTCAGTCTTTTCTACAGCTTCTTGCACGGCTGACTTTGTGAAACCGAAGTCCTGTTGCACTTGTGTCCCACTGCCTCACAGCGCGTCCCTAGTAACGCATTGCTCTGGAAGGACAGAAAAATGCCATTAATTTCACCCAAAGGCTTCACGGTTCTCGATGTATCGCCAGCGTGCTCGTACACGAGCTCTGTGAGGGGTGTACACGCGGTACCCACCGCCTCAGCCTGCCGCCCGCGGCACCGGGCCGGCACAGAAGCCTGTCAGAGGCGGCCCCGCGCCGTCCCCTCCGCGGGGCTGCCCCGCGCCGTGCCCGAGCGCTCATCGGGGGCGCGCGGGGCCGCGGCCCCGGCCCTTTCCCGGGCGC
>NW_023303674.1:0-13161 GCF_011077185.1 Oxyura jamaicensis | reverse complement strand
ACACACACCTAACTTGGTGTCGTCTGCAAACTTACTGAGGGTGCACTCCATCCCCTCATCCAGATCATCGATGAAGATGTTAAAGGGGTAACTGGCCCTAGTACCGAGCCCTGGCGGACTCCACTAGTGACCGGATTCCAACTGGATTTGACTCCATTCACCACAACTCTCTGGGCCCGGCCATCCAGCCAGCTCTTAACCCAACAAAGTGTACACCAGTCCAAGCCATGAGCAGCCAGTTTCCTGAGGAAAATGCTGTGGGGAACAGTGTCAAAAGCCTTAGTGAAGTGAAGGTGGACCACATCCACAGCCTTTCCCTCATCCACTAAGCGCGTCACCTTGTCATAGAAGGAGATCAAGTTCGTCAAGGAGGACCTGCCTTTCATAAACCCGTGCTGACTATGCCTGATCACCTGCTTGCCCTGCAACTGCCGCATGATGATGCTCAAGATAATCTGCTCCATGAGCTTCCCTGGCACTGAGGTCAAACTAACAGGCCTATAGTTTCCCAGGTCTACCCTCCAGCCCTTCTTGTAGATGGGCATCACGTTTGCTAGCCGCCAGTTGACTGAGACCTCCCCTGATAGCCAGGACTGCCGATAAACAATAGAAGGAGGCTTGGCCAGCTCCTCCGCCAGTTCTCTCAGCACCCTCGGGTGGATCCCATCTGGCCCCACTGACTTGCATACATCCAAATGCCTTAGCAGGTCACCAACCATTTCCTCGTGGATTATGGGGGCCACATTCTTCTCCTCATCCCCTTTCACCAGCTCAGGGTACTGGGCGTCCAGAGAAGAAATGGTTTTGCTGCTATAGACTGAGGCAAAGAAGGCGTTAAGCACCTCAGCTTTTTCCTCATCTCTGGTAAGTAAGTTTCCCCCCACATCCAGTAAAGTGTGAAATGAAGTGATTGGAACTATAAGTTACACAAAAATTGCACTAAAAGTTCAGACTCTTTTCTGTGGAGACAGAGAAACTCCGTACTTGTCTTAAAGTGTATTGTGGTGTTTGGTAAAGTCCATGAGAGAAAAGAGATGATGTTAGGTTGAATTTGTCTTTGCTTAAGCCTTTTCCTCTTAAGAAAAACCTCTTATCAAAAACCTTGATAGATCTGTGTATCATTCAGTAAAGTATTGCTTAACCTTCTTGAATAAAATATAGTAATACTGACAGTACCTATGCTTGTCTATTCCACATATATTCATCCATTCCATCTATATGGCAGTGATGTTCTGAAACATCATCATCTCATGCTGTTATATGCAGAAAACATGGGCTGGTGCTTCCCTTGAAATGTCTGTATGCCAAAATAAATATATTCATGGCTGTTGACTAGCACAATGAGCAGGGGTGGATATCTGGGGGGGTCAGCTGCCTATAGTTAACCTATGTTGGGGCTTACATTCTCTAGGGATTCATGGTCTTGAGTCATCCCCTATGGTTGGGATCTAACTATTTCCATTCAAAGACCAAGCACCCATATCCTTCTTTCCTTAAATGGCTACATTAAGCTGACATCTTTTCTCCAGCAGTCTGGGACAGTGTTTAGGATAAGTACATGAGAGAATGAATTCGTGGCCTCTTTTTACATGGATGCAGTTTCTTAGGTCTCCTTCAAAACAACTGCAGCACACATGCTGTAAACTACTATGTGAAAAGTTATCATCAATGCAAATAAAAACCTTTTCTCAAGTACAAGGTGCAGCAATTGCAACTGATGATCAAAATTCTAAAGGAAGTTTTATAAACACATAGATGACATTAACCTCTAGATATCAAAGAACTTGAAACAAAGTTCAATGGAGTGTATCTCCATTACTGGAGATCTCATGTTATGGTGAGGAGCAGAAGCAAGTATTGAACCCACATATTTATTTAAAATTCAGAACAGGGAGAGAGCATGACCAGAGGTCAATTTGCTGTTTGTCATTCACACTGTTAATAATGTATGATTTTCTCCCATTTTATCATTCTTAATCATTTCACTGATTGCTTAAGCATTGGTATCTTCTGACATGTAATCAAGATGTCATTAGCTTTCTGGTGAATGAGACAAACTAGAGACAGAAAAATATAAGCTTATTATTTCAGTAGTCAATGGAAGTTGCTGGGAGGTTCATGAGTTTATACTGACAGAAGAGGCATCTTGGATACTTCTTTATTTTTATTTTATTTATTTTTTTCTTACCTATTGGGCTTATTCTGCCTTGTATTTATCAGAGTTTGGGCAAATGTCGTCACAAATTTTCTTTCCTTGGTACCTTTTGAGGGATAGTCTAAGTCAATATTGTCTCAAGAATTGATGTGAGATAAGACCTGCATTTTCTCCTGCCTTTAATTGCTCTCCAGGAATTAATCTTACCACAAAAAAATGTAACAATGCTTAAAAAAACTTAAAAAAAAAAAAATCTGTGTCGACACAGCAAGGAAAACACTTTGTAAGACTATGTCATAACTTTCTCAGATGAAGATTCCCACCAAGACACAGTTCACAGCATTAAAGAATTTGACCACCAGGCTTCCACAAACCTTCTTCCAAAAAGGAAGTCTCTTCCAATAAGGAATTCTCTTCCAATAAGGAATTCCCATTTCAGTATTTCTACCTGCAGTCATTTCTGAAGATATATTTTCAGCTCTTACTGAAACAATAGGAAAAAAAACCTGCACTCAGTCAATTGTCTGTCCCGCCATACAACTAACTGCCCTCATCTAACAGCACTATAGAATTTCACTGCTGATTTATAATGTAAGAAACCACTTTGAATCTATCATAAATAATCCTGGTAATAGAGTGAATTATATGTAATTTAATGGATGAATGTCTCAACCTTTATTTTATCATAAATTTGTACATGCATTTTCATATAATAGACTAATAAAACATATATTGTGGCTCCTGGTGATTCTGCTTTATCCAGAATAACTGTCTGCAGTTCAAGGTTGAGTGTCACTGATTTAAATCAACATGATTTTTATTTATTGTATGTTGTATCTTGGCTGTTCTCACAGCAATCATGAAGATGCCTTTAACTCTCTTCATTGCTAGTCAAGTTTTAAACTGCAATTACTTAACATTGCATAGATTGCAGGAAAAAAAAAGGGGGGGGGAGAAGGGAAGAAAAAGCAGAAAAAAACAACCAACCAAAACTAACAACAACAAACAAAAAACACAATATACCAAAAAAAAAAAAAAAAAAAAAAACTATAAGATCTGCATTGTCTGGAATAGGGAAAACTAGTATATGTAGTGGTCAATATTTCTAATGTTCAGGTGGAAAAACTTTCACATCTCTTTTCTCCCAGCGCATAGTTTTCCTCATTTCAGTCTTCTGGGTTTTTGTTTAACTCTAATAAGCAGCTCTGCACCACACAGCTACTAACTCACTCTCCCCACAGTGGGATAGGAGAGAGAGAGGTACAAGTTAGAAAACTAGTGGGTTGAGATCAAGACGGCTTATTAGTTAAAGCAAAAGCTGTACATTCTAGCAAAGCAAAATAAGGAATTCATTCACTACTTCCCATCACCAGGCAGATGTTCAGCTACTTCCAGGAAAGCAGGGCTCTATAATGCATAATGAGCATGACACCATATGATGTGGAACTTCTCTTTGGTCAGCTGTGCATCCCCAGCCTCATCTTTAGCAGGGCATCATGACAAGCAGAAAAGACCTTGATTCTCTGCTTAGCAACACCTAAAACATCAGTGTGTTATCACCACTATTTTCATCATAATCCAAAACATAGCATCATACCAGCCTCTGTGAAGAAAATTAACCCTCTCCCAGCCAAAACCACAACAGTTTTGAAAACAGTTTATCTCTCCAAAACTATGGATACACTGTAGTAGCCATATACATAAAAACACATAAAAGAGATATTTCTGACAAAGATACTAGGTGGAGAAAGGTATGCATATAGAGTAATTATGTTCCTCTGAAAGTTTACCACTGTTCTGGAGTGTCTCTTCCTTTTATACGTATATTTTATATATATGCAGTCAGTACCACTCTGATTCCTAACTGAGGTGTTTCAGTTACATTTCTATAGATGGGTTGAATGGACCCTACATAGTTCATGAGAACAAATTACATGAGTCCTACTCTGCCTGGGATCAAAACTTTGTTTCTGCTTTTTCTTAGATCATCTAAATTTGAGATGTAACAGCAAGGAAATTAAGGAAAATATTTTAAACTAGCTTTTAATAAAATTAAATTAAAAATGATGAGCCTTATCATAGTGATAGTACCTCCTAAGGTACATCACCAACAAAACAACCAGCCAATGCTCTGACTAGAATGTAGTATTTAACTATCAGCTTAACTTTAAGCAGGAAAAAATAGTTTAGCTGATTTTATTGTATTATTCTCTTTCTCAGATGTAGGCATGTGATTCAATATGTTACTGAATTGAGGTCAAGGTCAATATTTGGTTCACTCAGACCAATCAGTCTTTAAGCAACCTTAAAAAGGTTGATCAATACACAGTAGACTTAGTGGCTGAAGTCAGGGCCAGAAGATGAAGTTACTGAACAATAAGTAATTAACCAGCAGTGTCCCACTGGGGACTAAAATGCTAATTGAAGCAGAACTAAAACAAGTTTGAGATAAAATAACCCTAGAGTTAGACAGATCAACCACTGAGACAAAATCACTTTAAACAGAATCTGTCTCTCATCTACCTAGGAAAGCTTCTTGTTATTAATTATTTATTGAATAATCCCTCCCCTTAGAACTTATGTGCCGAACCACCAAGGAGGATAACATAACTTCTGTAGAGCTAACATCTGCTCATTCAGAATTCAAAGCACTTCATCAAATAGTTATATCAACAGCACCATGTTGAAAAGGAGGATCGGAAGGCCACAAAGGGAGTCTGAGAATCTTCTTTAGAATACAAGAACATAGGCAATTCTGAGCAGTTTGACAGGCTGTATTATACTGTGGTCTACAGTGATTCCAATTTTGTGAACTATATACTATAGTGATCAGCGTATTACATACAGTTGAATAAAATCGATGTTAGCATTTCTCTTGAAATGTGTCTTGATTTTTAACTGTTCAGAAGTGATGCAAGAATGTCTTCTGAAAACAACAGCATACCACATAAGAAACATTTGTTCTAACCTTCACTGGCAGGAAAATCAAGCTGGACAGAAGTATCTGTGATTCTCTCTCCTTACTCAGATTGTAAATATTTTGTGAAAAACAAATTTTGATGCTTCTGTATGAAGATTAGAAAGAGAGGCAATAAGTTTTATTGATGAGGTTTCATACTCTACCTATCATTGTTAAATGGAATATGTTCACAAAGCAATTTAAGAACCGAAAGAAGACTTCTGTTAATAAATTACAAAAAAAAAAAAAAAAAGGAAAAAAATGCAATTTTTAGTAATCATACAATGTAATGTATTTTATACCCTGCTGAGCATAGAAAAAAAAAATAATAATAAAAAAATGACTGTAGAGATTTTAATAGCTATTGTGCAGTCTTGGCTTCACTAATATCTATGAAACTTACAGTCATTTTGGTGCAGTCAGAATCTGATTCTGAAAATACTAAAAGAAATCATATTGTACTAGGGAATCTCTGATCACTTTGTCCTTGAGAATATGGGTGGAAAATGGATATTCTCCACAACTGAACTGAAGTAAAAATTGAAAATGCCTGCTGAAAAAATTCCCTCTCCAGAAAGCCAATTACAAAACAACCTAAAAAAAATGAGAAATACCAAAACTGAGTATTGGAATGGACCACGCCTTTGCTTCAAAGATCTGTCCTTGCAGACATAGAACTGGAATGCTCTTTCTATTTCTAGGAGTGGAATTTTTTTTTTTTTGAAACAAAAATAGCATTTTTCATTCTTTTAGCACATTAATAAAAAGTTTTGAAGAAATGAATTACAGAGAAAAAAATAGTTCTGGTCTGAGGAATATGTAGTGTATACAGCAAATAAAAAAATAATCTGTGATTGTATTTCTTTTTCCCAATGATACTTTGTAGATTTGTTAATATCAGATGTTGCTTTATGGTAGACAAAACCAACTTTTAAAAAAAATGAAAATTGTATCTTTAAAAAACAAAACTTAAATGCTGCATTTAACAGTACTGATTCTGAAGTCCAATGCCTTATTTGAAGCTTCATTCTTTACACATATGATCCCTCATTAATAGAACATACCTTTCTATTGAAGCTCTTAAGTATACCTTGCCCAGATGAATAAGGGACATACATTTGGATCAGCTATATTCAAAGTCGAATCAGACTAAACTCTGAAACAAAGATTAACCAGCAGTTTCAGAACAGAATTATACTTCATTCTGTACATTCAGGAGAAAGTATGGCCCATACCTTAATATAAGTTTAGCAGACTATAACTGAAATATATATATATATATATATATATATATATATATATATATATATAGGGATTTTATACTACATAAATTTGTGAGTGATAAGAAGTCCAATAAAGGTAAAGAAATGGTATTTCAAACCCAGATGCAAGATGATTTTTTTTGTTTGTTTGTTGTTGCTTGTTTGTTTGATTGTTTTCTGCAGGTATGGACAGGTATCAAGACCAAGGTGGTTTTTTTGTTTGTTTGTTTGTTTGTTTGTTTGTTTGTTTTGTTTTTTCTTAATTAATAAGGTATGGATTACAGAATAAATTTGTTGAATATTTGATAGGTGGACAATGCAGAATGCTGCCAAGTCTTGGAGGACAATGTAGTTATCCATCAAAATGAAATAATAAATGCCAAGTACAATGAAGAGAGTCCAGAAACTGCCTAACAGATTGTTATTAGTTGCAATTGATGTAATGGAAAAGACAATATAATAGTAGCACGAACAAAGGAGATAAGACCAAAGTGATAGGCTACGATGATGCACTGGTATTTTTAATACACAGATAAGTGGAATAGATTTTGCTAAAATTGCATATTACTTTTAGCATAATAAATTTGTTTTGAGAACCATTTGAGTGAAACATGGTGGCCTGCAAGTAGATGACTTGGACTATTTGAAATGTTGCCTGCAACAATTGTTTTCTTCATCTACAGTGATTTTTAAATTGCATTCAGATAAAGCATCTACACATAAACATATGTGATCCTGAACCATGATAATCAAAAACACAGAGACTGCAGGAAATATAATAATATGAATGAAGAGGATAGTGTCATAGTGCTTCATCTATGTACCTACCATTTTCCACAAAACAACAGATAGCCAGTCTATGCTATATAAAGAAGAAATAGCCAAGCAAGGAGAAAGTATGAGAAAACATACTTCAAAAATAATTATGTTCTATATATTATCATTCCAGACCATTTCATACTTTCCTAACTAAAAAAAATATTACAAAGTTTAGCAGATAAGACATAGTTATATGTGATACCCAAATCCTCAGAGCTGCTTATACTTTCTGCTTATACTTATACTGCTTTCTAGTAACTTCCCAGTAGATGTTTTAATTTTTCAACCACCTAAGTTTCTGATAGTGCTGAACCTAACTTCCATTTGCAGATTTAATGAGGGGATTTTAGTCCTACTAGTAGTGCCATGTGGTTGAGTGGACTTGCTTAAAATTATTAAATGAATAAAAGCTACACAGCTGTATCCTGTCCCGTGTCCCCCACCCCACTTAAATTATGATGGAGATGGATACAACTTCATCCACTCCTACACTAGTAAACACTTCTGTTCAAGGTACCCCTAGCAAGCATCTCAGTGCTGGTACACCATCTGCAGTATGTCTTCTGATACAGTACCTTGACTCTGTCTCATATAAAGTCAGCTGAGGGCATAGCAACGTGCTTGGTTACTTGTTTTTATCTATTTGTCAAAATCAATGTGATTAAATCCAATACTGAACATTAAAAAACTAGTTTGCATTCTCCTTTTATCTGACTTAGAATTGTGAGGTCTCCTAGCTGCATGGAGACAAAAATCTCCATTTGGCATACATATGGCCTAGGCTTAAAAAGGGTGGAACACATGCCCAATCTCCTCCTCATTTTCTGCTCTTTGACTAAAGCAGCCAGCAAGATTGTGAAATCCTATTTTGTACACCAACCTATCTCCTCTATGGTAACTTGTCACTAATTCTCAACCATTAATACACTGTCTAGAAGAATAGTTGAAAACTAGCTGCTATTTGAGTGAACTGAATGCCCCTGTACCCTTCACTTTCAGCATATACAGTGTGATTATAATTTGAAGGAAATAGGGAATTTCATACTGTATATATCATATATATTGTTTCTATTTCTGATCAAGATCAGTAACAATCATCATCTTGTAAAAGACACAAAGAACACCTTTCCCAAAGAGCTTGCCAAATAAGCAGTAGATCCAGAAAAGACAATATGCAGTAAAGCCCTCAAGTTTTATATTACATAAATATAAAATCTGTTTTTGTGTGTATCACAGGAGCAGTGAATCTTCAGAGGAGATTTTAATGAGGAAAAGCAGGCAAGAGAAAAGCATAATACTTTTCACCCGGGCCTTTTTCTGAGTTGTTATCCCTGTAAAGTATTTCTTAACAATCTTAAACCCTTCCCATCCTCAGTACTGTATTCTTCCACTTTTGTTTCCAAAATACTTGCACCGTTGTGTGAGGATTCAGAAATACTATGTTGACAATCTATTTAACAAAAAAATAACCAATCAAATTTGAATTTCAAGTATTGAAAATTTTCAGTTAGCCATTTCCAAACAACCTACAGAACATGAGAATGTTTAGCTAATTACTTCAGAAAAGCAATCCAACAATAGTAAATGTCTGTCAGTACCTCTCAGATTATTTTTTATAAATTACTTACTTAATCCAAAGCAACAGCATGCCGTCATCAATTTTGTGAACACCATCTGAATCTTGCTCTGGATCCCGAGTCAGTCATGTCTCCTAAGGATGGAATTAGGATGCAGTATACTTTTTCTCTCTAAAATGAGAAATAATGAGGCACTGGTGGAGAATATATGGCCAAATTTGCTGTTGCAGCAGAAAATGGAGCAATGCTACTGCTTATATATCTGCTGGTTTTGATACTGTAAATAAAATGTCATTTATTTTCCTGCCATCTCTATGAAGACTAGCAGGAAAATAATGAGTGATATTTATAGTGACCTCTTCCAGTACTCCTTCTGAATTAAGTTTTTCTTAGTCTTCCATCTTACAGAGGTCAGATAACATTAATCTTATTGTCATGCATAATGCTACTAACATCATTACTGAATTAAATGAATATGGAGAGAATTATACAGTCACAGGAATACTAATGGAAGTTTTGACAAATATAAATTTAACTTATGATAATTCTTATCCTGTATTTGTATCTAACATGTATTTATGGTAATAGCTAAATATAGGAGGTTTTCTGTTAGAAAATATACCTAAAATATGACACTAGGTATCTAAAAAGTGCAAAGATTGTGTTCTATTTATTTTCACTTCAAATATTTTCTTTCTCTTAATTAACTGTAGCAAGTTATTTAATGTATAATCCAGAAAAATTGGTAGAGATTTTCCTTTCTTGTACTCTTCAGAAGCATTGAGCTGTAAACAAATTGGCTGGGACGGGCTTACTGTTCCTGTCACTAGGTTTTCTGGAGTCCTTTATTCATGGTTGTTTAGAAAAAATATATAAATAAATAATAATAATAATAATAATAATAATAAAGTAGATCCTTCATTTCATCTAGAACAATGATCATATCCCTAAATTCCTAAAAAAAAAAAAAAAAAAAAAAAAATAAAAAAAATGATATTTTGTGTCAAAATTCTGGACTTAATTTTGTTACACCACCTGAGTGTGTAGTCTCTAAAAAATTTCACTAACATTTTATGTAAAGTACTATATGTCTCTACATTTCTTTAAAAAATATATATATGAATTTTTCACAAAATAGACTGGACAGAATTCTTTACAGCAGAAAATGTATGGAGTCATGTGCAAGCTAATCAAATAGTATGAATGTCTGGATGAAGGACTGGGGAAAAGTGAGAGGTCCTCCAATTCCATGAAAGTTTTACTCCTTTGGTTACACAGGGGACAAGATTTGACTTTAATTCACAGACTGCCACCCAGCAAAAAGTTACTTTTCCCAGAAAATATGTTTTATGTAAAGAAGAAAAAAAATCACATTTTCACTCTTTGGTTGTCTTTTTGGAACATCTTTCCTGCCCATTACAAAGGAGTACACCTGATAGCCTTAACCTCACTTTAAAAATTATACTCAGTAATAAAAAAATAAATAAATAAAATAAAAAATAATAATTAAAAAAATCTATCTTACCTTTGCTGGAGGAGTCACTAAGGGAAATGAATTAGGACTTAAGCTTTATTATTTTTTTTTTTCTATTTGTATGTTTATTTGTTTTTCCAGACACTTGGAAAATATTTCAGATACAATGCCCATTCTTTATATCTTTAATATCCTTATACGTATACAGACAGATATGTAAGTATATACTCATTCTCATCAATATTAAATTCCATATTTCTGTGATATAAATTGCAGCTATGCCTAAACAAATTAAATGGCAAGTGTCTTCCCTAATGCAAGTCAATGCTTAGAATAGGCAAAAAAATCCTGATCCTTGAAGGTCATCAATATAGGTTTGAGAGGATTTTGTTGTTCCAGTTTGTGATTCTCTACTTCAGAAATGTTCTGAAATAATTTGCTTAATTACGTAGAGGCTACAGGAAAGAAAACTGTACACTAGTTTCTCACAGACTTTTGGAAAGCCAGATCTGTTTCCCTTCGATCCGGGAGGAATGGGATACATAGGGCCTGAAGTCAGTGTTGTTTAACAACTTAAAGTGAGACATATTGTTCCCACGACTAGCTCCTGAAATGCGCCAGTGTTTGTTATCAAGAAAAGGAATGTAAGTGGAGACTGTTACATGATCTGAGAAAAATTAATGAAGTCATGGAAGATATAGGAGAGTTTCAACTGGGATTGCCATCTCCAGATATGCTCCCTCAGTCATGGACATTAATAGTAATAGACTTAAAGGATTGTTTGTTAAACATTTGCCACAATTCAGAAAACTTTGCTATGTTCATGTTTCAATTGATACCATTTCTGATTGTATTTTGGAATCTGTTTATGCAAGAGAAAAGGCAAAGGATGTGTGTAATTATTTTCTGTCAGCTTTTGTGACATTAGGAATGCCAAAAATAACTAAAACAGATAATGGGCAAGGATATGTGGCCCATGCAACCCACTTTTTTTTCAACAGTGGGGTATTCAACATCTGATGTGCATACCTCATTCTCCCCACAGGTCAAGCAATTATTGAAAAGGCCCATGCTATCCTAAAAGCTATGCTTAAAAAAAAAAAAAAAAAAAAAAAAAAAAAAAAAAAGAGTAGGGGTGTGACCCCCAGGAAAAGATAGCTAAAGCATACTATGTTCTTAAATTTTTAAATCAATAGAGAGAGGAAGGTCCTCCAATTCACAAACATTTTAATCATAATACGTTGAACTCAGTTAAAGAAAGGGCACAAGTCAGGGTAAAAAAATTAAGCACCAATCAATGGGAAGGGCTTTACTCTCTAATAACTTGAGGCTGAGGTTGTGCTTGTGTTTTAACAGGAGCCGGTCCTAGATGGGTGTCAGCACAATTGGTCCATCTGGCTATCTCATCATCTGCGGTAACATGATCACAGCACTCTCCTCCGTGGTTTGGACTCCAGCTCAAACAAAAAAAACAACGTATGGGAGGGTCCTGCTGGCATATGCAGGACCCACAAACAAGGACTCCAGGAGCTGGAGGGGCAGCAAGAGCCCCCCCATCTAGGCAGCACTCAGTGCCTGCCTCTTCTAGGATGTGGTTACAAAGTTTGTTAAAGATAGAATTAGTATGACTGTTAGTTTTTCTCTGTTTGTGTTAGTCATGCTTTAATCACACTTTTTTATGTTAATAAAGAAGGGGGAGACGTGTGAGTGTGGTCATGGGTGTCGACAAGCCCCATGGTTGGTGTTAATGTCAGACTCTTAACGATGAGGCCATCAGGAATGTAAAGAGCTTAGAGGGAATGAAGAGGGGTGATTCAGGAGATGCCTTGCCATCTCAGGTTGCTTGTTCTCCAGCCATTGGGGTTGAGGCATGGAGGTTGCTGGGTGTTTGTGGCTGCCAGGCAAAGTTGTTGACCAATGAATAGTGAGTGGGAAATTACTGCTGTGGGGGAATGGTATAAGAAGGGAGCCTGTCCTCAATATGGGAGGCAACAGATATATAATGAAGTTATGTCAACAATAAAGTAGTAGCAGTTACTGATCCTAAATGAACCCTGGTGTCTGTGTGGTTGTTATGCCATACCTGTCGTTGTCACCACCAATCATCTTCACTTTTTATAAAAGGTTTTCATAAAAGGTTTTCTTCTTCATGGAATGGCTTTCCTAAACTAGTCCCTGAAGTTGTTTTAAACCTCTATGTATCAATCTCACCAAGGCATAAGTTGAAGAAATACTTGTGAAAATATTCACATTCAGAGAGCATGTGTTATTATAAATATTTCTATGTGATTTGATTACTGCTTTTCTTTCTTTTACATGTTCTATCATTTATTTTACTTCCTTTGGATAGGATAGGGTTTCAAACCTATTATAGATATGTAAACAATACAGGAAGTAAGACTTCTACTTAAGTATCATGATAGTACATGATTGCACCTTGCACTTAGACTTGTTGAACCTCGTTAGGTTTACATCCCTTTAGATGGCATCCCTCCCTTCCGATGTATTGACTGCACCACTCAGCTTGGTGTCATTTGCAAACTTGCTGAGGGTGCACTTGATCCCACTGTCTATGTCACTGGTAAAGATGTTAAAGAATATAAATCCCAGGACAGACCCCTGGCGGACACCACTTGTCACTGGACTCCACCCAAACATAGAGACATTGACCACCACTCTCTGGGTGTGGCCATCAAGCCAATTCCTTATACACTGAATGGTCCACCCTCCAAGTCCATCTCTCCAATTCAGAAATCAGGATGATTTCCATTTCAGTAGGACTGACCATGTCAAAAGCATTAAAGAAGTTAAGGTAAATAATATTGTTCAGTCCTGCCTTGTCAATTGATGCAGTTGACATCATAGAAAGCCACCAGATTGGTCAGACATGATTTGCCCTTGGTGAAGCCATGACG
>NW_023303673.1:0-6846 GCF_011077185.1 Oxyura jamaicensis | reverse complement strand
TTTTTTTTTTTTTTTTTTCTCAGAAAATATAAAATGGCAAATGCTACTTATTTAATACTTTAATATTACCATATTACCATATTGCTTGTTGCAAATGTGGATGATTCTCCAGGATTCTACACACTTCCATTTCTACTAGGTCTGAGTAGCCTCCCTGTTTATTCCAGTACCTAGCACATAGAGCTTCAAACTAGAACACTTCTTTTAATCAGGATTCTGTTATTGTCCTACCTTCCCAAGATTCATCAGTCACATGTTTGTAGTATCCTACCCCTAGATTTTCTCACTCTTTTATACAATAACTGTTCCAAGAAACTAGGATGATAATTGATCAGTCATTCAATGCAAGCATCAGCTTCAAGGATTCTCAGTATAAAAACTATATTACTGAAATCAGGATCCTTTCACCAAGGCCAGATGGCTCTCTAGGATGCAGCATATCTGCTTTTCATAATATCTACAAATGAACAGGTTCGTTTAACACACCACTGGCTCTCTTTTTGTGTGTGAGAAAATACAAAATCTTATTTTGGAGATTTCTTTCTTCTTTATTTTTTAAAAATTATTATTATTATTTTTAATTTTATTTTGCCCAGTCAACATTTCCTGTTACTACTGTTCATATGAAATTGACAAGAATCCATACGATTAACCCATTGGAAATGTTTCAGCAGAAAACTGTCCTTGCTTTGCATGCCATTTTGCAATAAGGAAGACTAAATAATTTCTATATTTATACTCATGTCGAAAACAGAACATGATTTTTACGAGCTTCTTCATAAATTACAGCAAAAAGAATCAAACTTTGAGAGTTTTGAACTATGAATATGTATTAATGAGAAATATATGTCATAACTTACAGATCCTGATTTCAAAGGAACTGTACATTCATATGTTTGGGAGTTGTCCATTTACTGAGGTGGAGATGTATATTGAGTGCATAAGGTAGAATACAGAAGCAATTTAAGAAGGAAAGAACTGATACAGTGTCAGTGCTTTGTGATAAGATATGTGTTTTGTATAAATGTTGTCTTATTTCCTTTCTGTATTGTCAATAGCTGTAGAGGTGATTGCAAATAAAAGGCAAAATTGAGGTACAAGAAAACAGCAGTTTAAGTTTGATGTGGTCATTTTATATAGTGGAGAAAAAGGACTAACAAATGTTTTTGTTTTTCTAAGAAACTAATATTTTGGCAGCCACTAATGTGCATTTTGAAAAACTGTTGCATAGTCTGAAATGAAATAAAAGTGTTGTCTTCTCAACAGCATTTTTAGTAGGATATTTTGGTAAATTGAAAAGGTAAGATAAATATAATACAAATATGGTTGAAACTTGAAGACAGTGAAAAGGACTATAGTGCTTGAGTTAAGTAAAGACAAAACTGAAACTTGTTTGCATTCTGATGGCATATTCCTTGACAAGATAATCTTGTTGGTGACAACAACACTGACAGCATACTAGGCAACACAAGTTTCTCAGAAATTTAGCTATTCTTACTAGACATGCTCTAGTAAGAGACAACATTAAATATTCAACTTTAAAAAGAACTTCTGCTACATTTCTCAACAAATAATTTATGAATATTATTAGTGTATTCAGATATAAAACCTAGATCATAGAATCCTAGAATTATAGAATGATTTGGTTTAGAAGATCATCTAGTTCCAACTCCACTGTCATGGGCAGGGACAACATCCACCAGGTCAGTTTGCCCAAAGTCCCATCCAACCTGGTCTTGAACACCTCCAGGGATAGGACATCCACAGCTTCTCTGGGTAACTTGTTCCAGTGCCTCACCACCCTCAGAGTAAAGAATTTTCTTATATCTAATCTAAACCAACCGTCTTTTAGTTTAAAGCCATTACTCCTTGTCTTATCCCTATGCTGCCTGACAAAGATTCCCTCCCTAGCTTTTCCTGTAGGCCCCCTTTATAATAAATATAATAGAAATATATTTTGGTATTGGTAGGCTGTTATAAGGTCTATCCAAAGCCTTCTCTTCTCCAGGATGAGGTGCTCCAGCCTGAGGGCCACAAAGATCATCTTTGTGGCCCTCCTCTGGACTCCTTCTAATACTTCCATGACTTTCTTGTGTTGGTGTCCTACAAGCTGAATGCAGTGCTCTAGGTGGGGTCTCACGAGAGCAGAGCAGAAGGGGAGGATTGCCTCCCTCAACCTGCCTCACCTTCTCTGTGTACACCTGTGGATAACTGACAAAGTATATCAACAACACCACCTCAGCCCCACTCAGGCATAGATCTAGGGCCAGTTGGTGCAGTCACTGGGTGTGTTGTGCTCACCTTGACTCATTCCAATGTTGGCTCTTCCATGAAATGTTGTCTTGGAAATTCAGCCTATTCTGATTGAGATTGCAACAGAAATCAAAAAAAAAAAAAAAAAAAAAAAAAAAAAAAAGGCCTTTAGGCCTTTCATTATGAATAAACAACTATTCTATTATGAATAAACAACTAAACTCTCTTCACTTCAAAAAAAGTTAAACTAATCAATAACAGCAGTTTATTACTTCAAAGTGTCACAGTATTTTTCATTAGGGCTTTTTTTTTTCTTTTTTTTCTTTTTTTTTTTTTTTTCTTCTTTTTCTGCAATTCAAATCATAATTGTCAGATGATCGCTGACAATTTTTTGATAACAACAACTCCCACTGACTTAAGGGAAATTTCTCTCTGAAATCTCTTTTCCTGGCATAGAAAGATTAATAGCTTTCCTAAGAAATGATGCCAAATCTATTTAACCAAAATGTAATTTCATGAATTTACAATAGCAAAAAAAGGGTGATCTCATCCCATTTTATCTGTTTCACACATCACATTGCAAATCAGGGATAGAGGATAAGAGAAAAGTATTGATATCTTTAACAGGGCACATGTGTATACCAGAAAATGTGAGGATATGGATCAGGAAATAAGATCTACTTCAAATGACTTTAAAACCCACAAAGTAGTGTCTTGAATACTTCAAGATTTAATTCATGTTAGAAAGTGTTTACAAGCAGTTTGAAAGCACGTATCATATTTCATAAGTAATGCTGATCCCTTTCTCTTGGGAGCATACTTGATAATTCTCAGCCCTATCTGCCTGGTCTAAAAGGACATGATATAATTAAAAAACTCAATATTCGGTCATTTGCATTTTAGGTCCCCACCCATGTTTTCATTCATGTTAATAAAATTTAATTGTACTAAAAACTGTAGCAAACAAATGAGCAAACAAACCATTTTACCTTTACCATTTAAAACTTACAACATTCTCCCACTTTTGAAGAAAATGACTTGGACAGGCTGAAGAAGTGGTAAAATGTGAACTGCATGAGGTTCAACAAGTCCAAGTGCAAGGTGCTGCACTTGGGTTGGGGCAATCCCAGACATGAGTATGGGCTAGGAGAAGAACTCATTGAGAGAAGCCCTGTGAGGAGAGACCTGGGGGTTCTGGTGGATGAGAGGCTTGACACAAGCCAGCAGTGCACACTTGCAGCCCAGAAGGCCAACTGTGTAGTGGGCTGCATCAAAAGAGGCAAGGTCAGCAGATTAAGGAAGGCGATTGTCCCCCTCTGCTCTGCTCTGCCCCATCTGCATGAGGCCCCACCTGGAATACTGCATCTAGGTTTGGTGCCCCCAGCAAAAGAAAGATGTGGACCTGTGACAGCGAGACCAGAGGAGGGCTACAAAGATGATCAGAGGGCTGGAGCACCTCTCCTGTGAAGAAAGGCTGAGAGAGCTGGGGTTGTTCAGCCTGGAGAATAGAAGGCTCTGGGGAGACCTCATTGTGGCCTTTCTATACCTAAAGGGGTCTTATAAAAAGGGTGTAGAATGACTCTTTACTCAGGTAGATAATGATAGAACAAAAGGGATTGGTCTTAAACTAAAAGAGGACAGATTTAGACTAGACATTAAGAGGAAATTCTTCACTGTAAGGGTAATGAGGCACTGGAACAGGTTGCCCAGATAAGTTGTGGATGCCCCATCCCAGGAGGCGTTCAAGGCCAGGCTGGATGGGGCCTTGGTCAACCTGATCCAGCGGGTGGCATTCCTGCCTATGTGAGGGGATTGGAGTTAGATGGTCTTTAAGGTCCCTTCCAACCTGAGCTATTCTATGATTCTATGATTTCACTAATACATATTTTAATTAAGGAACAGAGGAATTAAAAGATCAGTAATCGCATCACTATTTTGTGAAGATATATGTTTATATCTTTATACATATACAACATTAAGCAATTTTGCACAGGTTTCTGTGTCAGTTTGTGCAGTGACTGACAAAAAGCTGATTATATTTTGACAGCTATGCATAATATTTAAACAATGAAACTGATTAAATGTCACTTATACTTTTACATTCATTTAATCTTCATGTTTGATAAAAGGGTTTTGTAATTCTGTTTCTCTAGATGAATTTAATATATATATATATATACATATATTTTAGATGACTAAAGTAACAGAGTTGTAAGAAAGTGAAAAGTCTGAAAATATGAATACAATGCATTGTAATATTTTCTGTGCTACTTGCTGTTCCGGGACCTCTGACGTGAAGGAAAATAACTGTGAAATATCATTAATTTTAACCACATTATATTTGTCACAAAACTGAGATCAATACTGAAATTTCACCAGAACTGCCTTAAGAACTGCCTTTCAATGAAAGTCTCTCAGGAGACTTCATTTTAACTGAGTTCTTTTTTTTTTTTTTTTTTTTTTTTTTTTTTTTCCTCAGAACTTTGAATTTGAGAATTCTTATGTTAATGAAGCAGGGTAAGAACTTTTTCTTTTAATTACCCTTCTCTAAATATGTTTTAACATAGATAATAAATTGTTATTAATTTGTGTTATATCTAAGAATTCACTTTTCGACATGTAAATCTTTAAAATGTTTACTTCTTAGTGGCCTGAAATGAAATAAGGATTAATCCTGGACTTAGACAAAGAAAACTTTAAGATTTAGGATTTTTTTATTTTTATTTTTAACTTGTTGACTTCTTTCTTTGCAGTCTGTTGAAAAATGGAAAATCAGCAAGAATGTTCAATATGGAGATTATGTATATTTCTCTTGGTGTTTTAATCATGATTTTTCCCTGCTCATACTTTGAAGAGACTAGAAAGGGATACTGAAAGTGAGAGGAAGTTATTGAAAATTGGGAATTGTTTTAATTGTGATGAGTTACTAAAGGTGTTTTGATAATGAAAAAAGGTCTAATGTACATGCACCTTGGCTTTGTAGGTGAAGAATCTGAATTAGCCAATAAATAAATAAATAAATAAATAAATAAATAGAGCATAATCTTTCACTGCTGAACATGAAATTTTTAGGCTCTTTTCCTTTTCCTGTGATCAGATCTCTCTAAAATCTATTCTTTAACAACCACTAGTAGACTACAGTGCAAAGCTAATATACTAATAGTAAAAAAAAAAAAAAAAAAAAAAAAAGTAAAGTGCATGCTTCTAAGGTATAGTTCATCTATTCTAAAAGAGCAGAGCAGTTTCTATTGAGTAGGCCAGTATGGGTCACTGAACACAACTGGTTCTGAGTCCCTGAGAAGTGATGACTTTGCAGATTTAGGATTGCATTTTCCTGCTATACAAGGTCTTCAGGAAAAACAAAAACAAAAACAAACAAACAAAACAGGAATGAACAGTTAAAAATGTAATAGGTGTTTAACTGTTGGTATTTGGATCCAAAAATATAAACCCATAATATACTTAAAATTTGAAATAGATTAGATTTAACTGCTAGTTTGTTGTTCTTCATTTGTCCAAATTATATATATTTTTAATAAAAAAAGTGTTCTGCTGAGTGTTTCCTCATTCAGGGAGCCTTGCAATTTCCGTGGAATTTCAAAAATTTATCCTGCTTCAGATACATTTCCAAAACTGTTGCATGTCAGTGATTCCATGACACACAGTATTACTGTGAATAGAAATAGAGATAGATGTTAAGTGGCATCTCTTGTGTATAAAAAAGTTAAATGTGTGGGATGTCTTTTTATACAGAGGTGTGTCCAACAGAATGTGTGAGATATGCATAGACTATATAGTGAAGCTTCTAGAACTTGAATTTAGGACAAGACTCAAAATTCCTCAAAATCAATAGAAGTCTTAGTATTGACCTGGCTTTCTATCTGAGTAGAAATCATTACGTGTTAAAACAGATTCTTAAAATCATGCTAAGTAAATAGTGCTTCAAGGTATTCACTATATGTGAAGATCCTTCTCTATGAACATCAGGAAATTTTGATGGTTAAGAAATATACAAAACCTCTGAATCTTCACTGGAATGTTCACTGAGTACCTGGAAAAGCCATATGATGATTACACATTTGGTTTTAATATCTTAAACTATGTTAATGCCAATAAGTTAATATTGATAAGTTAATATAGAGTTTTTTTCTGACAGATTCTGTCACTATACTCACTCATAGCAAATATATAAAATGAATGAAACTCAAAAAAAAAAAAAAAACTGGTCAAATCAATAATAGCTCAGTCTTTTTTTGGAAGACCAAAGGTACTTCTCTGCAATGAAAACTCATCAAATTCCAACATTAATTACTTCAACTTTTTATTGATTCCAAATAATCCCTTGGGGAAAATCCCATTTTCCTCGTCTATTTAATATTTTATTATTATTATTATTATTTATTTATTTATTTTTTTATTTTTTTTTCACAATTATGAGAATTTCCCACAATGAAAACCATCAACTCCATCTTCCATTTCAGCTCATAAGTATTATGGAAGGAATTATTTAACCAGAATCAGGAAGATAGGAAGTGATCCTTTTTATAAAAAATGGATAGTGAGTCTTGAAAATCATCAATAAACACAGCATAG
>NW_023303672.1:453-2122 GCF_011077185.1 Oxyura jamaicensis | reverse complement strand
AAAAAAACAAACAAGCCCCAAAGTGTTAATGGAAAAAACCCGGCGAGAAGTGGAGCTCGGAGACCGTGTCCCGCTGCCCCCCTTCCCTGTCCCCGTCCCCCTCCCCGTGGGTGAGCCCGGCTCGGAGCAGAGTTTCTCCTCCTGTGGGGGATGCACATTGTTTTATTTATTTTGAAGGCTGCAGAAGTCTGAGGACTGAAGCACCACGTGCTGCTGACTCTCATCAGCATAATGATCGCCTTAGCCAGAGAGTCCTGTATATATAAACCACAAAAACCTAATCATTAGAAATCCCAGCCTCCAAAAACCACATTCAGGACAAAAAACCGTGGCGTGTTTTTTCGGCTCCTTCATCTTCCCCGACCTCAACTTCTTGGGACCCAAAAGAAGTTTTGTTGTTTTTGCTTTGCCTTTCTTTTTTTTTTTTTTTCAAAACGATTTTCAGAAAGAAAAATAACTCAGACAAACCGACGTTTTAATGATTTTTTTTTTTTTTTGATGCTGTTGTTCATCAAGGGCGGAAAAAAAAGGATAGATTTTTGTTAGCCTATTCAACTCAACGGACTTGGATCCAGCAGCGACTTAATTAAAAGGACCGGACTGCACCGAGGCTGCCTTTTCCCAGAATTTACTTGGGCATATTTTAGAAATCAGCCTAAAGAGGACTTTTTTTTTTTTTTTTTTTTTTTTTTCCCCTCCCCCCCCAAAAACGACGCCCCCCGCTTTTTTTTTTTTTTTTTTTTTTTTTTTTCCCTGGAAATCCGAAAGTGCAACTTTTCTTAAGCCCCGAAGCCTCCCAGAGGAGCCGGCTAAAGCCTCTCATCTCACTCTCAGCTGTGGGACTTCCCTCCTGGCCCGGCCCCCCTAAAACTTTCTTTTCACCCCAAAACCGCCCCCCGGGAGCGCCTTTGCGGAGCCCCGGCTTCCTAAAGCCAAGGGCAAGAAGCGGAGGGAGCCCAGTGGGACTTTGTCCATTTTTTTTTCCTCCTAATTTTTCTTTTCGCTGTTTGTTTGTCCGGAGGAGGAAGACTTCTTCGGAGGAAACCGGGACGTTCCCCTCGACACCCCCCTTGAAAGTTCCGCTCCTCTGCTGGCCGCCGCGCACAGCAGCAGCCCAGGAAGCCCGAGCGGCAGCAGCGCCTTCGCTTCTCCCCAGCCAACCTTAGAAAATCCGAAAAAAAAAAAAAAAAGGACTGGGAGGGAGGGGAAGGAAAAAAAAAAAAAAAAGGAAAGAAACTCAAGCACTTGAGGAAAGAAGCGGTGGCGAGAAGGAGGGAAAGGAGCAGAGAGACTGTGCGAGAAGGGAGGAAGGAAGGAGGAGGAGAAGCGGCGCGGTGCAGCCGGGACCATGCAGCTTCCAGCCGGGCTCTGCTGAGAGCCGCAGCCCCGGCCCCAAGCCCACCGTCGCCCCCCTCGCTGCTGCGGGCTGCAGGCGCCCCCAGACCGGCATCGCATCGCCCCCCGCCCCGTCCGGCTTCCTCGGAGAAAAACAAACAAACAAACCAAAAAAAAAAAAAAAAAACAGACTGAGATTTTTTTTTCTCCTCGTGCATTTAATCTGCTGGCTTTTTTTATTATTATTATTTTTTCGCTTTTTGGCTCTTCACGCCTCCACTTTTTCATTCACCTCTTTTTTTCGACGATTTTTTAAATATTTTTTTTTACAACT
>NW_023303671.1:0-15273 GCF_011077185.1 Oxyura jamaicensis | reverse complement strand
AAAAAAAAAAAAGTAGAATGCAAAGTCTGATTAAGTATTTCTAAAGTTGTAGTTGAAAATAGGAATGTTTTAAGAAATTCCCACTTTGTGGAAAAAAAAATATTTTTCAATATTTTTGCCATGAAAAATATTTGATGTGAATATTCACCAGCAAATTACAGCTATGGTCTTGTAGCGGGAACACCAAACTTCAAAACAAGGCTTAATGCTTTTCCAATCTCTGCAAAAGTTGAACATGTCAGGTGTGTTCTGCATGAGTTATTTTGTTTTACTGGTCTTATCTCTGATCATCTGGTTTCAGGCAAAGTCAGGTTCATGTGAATTCCTTGGATAGTCCTTCATCTCACATTCTTCATTATCTGTATTTTTCCTTTTTAAATGGCATTCACCATCTTCATGTCAGCCAGGTGGCAGCTGGGTTTGTCTTTAGATGCTACAGAATAGCTACAAAGCTGTGGCTCCTTGCTTTGATACATTTTTTTTTTTTTTTTTTCCTTGAGCATTTGATCCCTTACTCATGCTGACAGTCAAGACTGGTCTGAGTCACACTCTTGTGGGAATCTTTCTTGAAGATTCTGGTATTACTACAAGATCTGTCACAGTGTGAAACATAGCGTATCGTGTTCCTGTCTAGAAATGACTACCCAGAAAGCTGTGCCCTTGATCCTGCATATGCAAACACACATGAGGACATCAGTACTTGAGTAACCCCCAATCACTGTAAATACCTCATGCATAAAACTACTTGTATGAGCATATGTTTGTAAGTTGCTGAATACTGCAGATACATGTGCTAAGACGATTATGGTACAACCAAGTACATAATTTGACACAATCTGTCTTTGGTTTAATAACATGAAAACAAATAAATGAAGAAGGTTCTTTTATTCCTGAGCTCTTTAACACTGTTCTCAGCAGGTATGAATCAGTTCAGAGTGGAGTGTCTGCCCCAAATATTTTATAGGATGGAAAGGGAAGTGAAGTACAGTAAAGAGGAGTGAAGTGCATCAGGGAACATCTGCAGCTGGCAGCATTTGTCCTCGGGAGCATTCGCTGATACATTCCATTGCTTGGTGGAAGATGAACTCCAATCCTTCTTTTTATTTGCTGAAAAATAGAGACTCAGTGAAAACCACAATATCCAGAAAGTTAAATCCAGGAAAAACAGTGGCCCTCGAAGTGCAAGAAAGAATCTGATTTTCATTGTCAAAGGATGGAGAGAGCACTGGAATTTTTAATTAAAAATCCATGCAATATTCCTGACTTAAAAACAGACTTCTTGCACAAAGTATTTATTTTGCAACTTTTATTTATAACAGAGCCAGTTACAGTGATGCTCTTTAAGAAATGGAGATTTCTTCACTTCAAGGTAGATTGAGCTTCGACTTTACCCATCAGGGAAAGGTAGATATTTTAATCTGCAAGAAAGATTTTAGATTCTTTTTGGAAACCCCACAGCATCCTCAAAAGGCCCAGGTCTGCTGCCTGTGATTATACCCATTGCCTTACATTTTCCCTCTGGTTCACAAATCTTGATGTCCAGGAAGAGATGGGACTCAAGTATAGCAAATGCAAGGGGCACTTTACTGAAGCTGTAAGGTACAGGGAGGCAATATTTTTCTTGACTTCCCAGAGTACAAAAATAGCCTGAACTGCATGGATAAACACAGACACTTGTCACTATCTTAGCCCAAGTAAGATGATCACAGAATACATTACATGTTCATGAAAATAGTACATAATTGATCTTTGAATCCTACTTTTGTTACACTGGTAGACAAATAGGCAAAAACTATCTAAAGGAATAAATACTACAAAACTCCAATAATTTAAAAATTATTGGGGCTGTAATTTCTGTATCTGCTTATGGAGAAATGCAGTCAGAGGCTACACCTGCCTGGTAAGGTCTGCAATTTGCAATGCCTTGTTTGTGCCAGAGGTGGCAATGAATCAAGCTGAAGGTTGACTGCTTTGGACAATTTATCTCCCAGTAGAGAGTGGTATATATCAGGTGTTTGGGCTTAATATTTCTAAACAATAAATCACTGCATTTAAGCTTACAAGAACAATCAAACACTGTGATTTTTTTTAAGCTTCATTAGTCTGATTTTTTTAATTACTCTACTGAGGTAAATTAAAGATGTTAAATCCAATATTGAATTCTACCTCCTTGCACTAAATAAATGTAGTTCCCTATGATGTAAGAAAACAGAGATGTGAAACCCATTCTGGTTTGCTTCCATGAACCTCCAGCAACTGTTTCACCTCTTGCTGACCCAAATAAAGTCACTAAGCTCGGGGCACTTACCCACCATTACTTCCTCTTATGAATGATGCAAACCAAGCATCACACTTGAGTGAAACAGAAAAAGAGGAAAGGGAGGAAAGGAGAATCTGTGGACAGGAAAATGAGATGTAGTGGCCTGAATGTGTAAGCTTGAGTTAGTGAAACCTCAGCCAGTGACCTGGAGCTCATCCTGACAAATTTCATGCAAGGAAAATGGGGCTCCTCTGTGGCTGTAAGTAGTGTTGCACTGCAGGGTGCTGATGTTCTGCTCGTAAGGAGCACTATCCTGGGCTTCAGTGAGCAAGGCATCCTGCTAGCACGGAGGCTGGTGGAGCTGAATTATGTATGGTGCTTCCAGTGCCACGGCAGTGCTGCAGGTAGGGCTGTGCTTGGTCCCACAGTGCTGGGCTGCCTGCTTGCCTCCTGCACCCAGATACACACTCACACCTACACGAGGTCATACCTTGAGGAGCTCTTTCTGAAACTCCTCAAAGAAAGTCTCAAGCCTGTGCCTTTATCAAGCCAGGTACTGCAGCGCTGACCTCCGTCCCAGAAACACGATGATGAATATAGCCATTTGTCTTCTCGGTGCAGTTTCCAATTGATATGGTAGATAAATTGAAGCAAACAGTCAAGTAATCTGAATGGATAATTAAAAAAAAAAAATGTAAGAACTGATGCATTGAATCAGGCCAGAGGTTCATCTAGTTTGTTAACCTCTCCCCGGCAGCGGCCAGGAAGCTAGCAGTGATTCTTCCCCACTTCGCCTCCCATCCTTCGCTGATCTGCAGTGGAACTGCTGAGAGGTGATAACTTGCTGTTTCATAGCATTTGAGGTACTTTTCTTCCATTAATCTAATTATTTTCTGGGTACGTAGAGATTTTTACTGCCTAAAACATCTGTGGAAGAGTTCTGCTACTTTTGACCTTGGAAGCTTGCTTAGTTTCCATTTTCTCCTCAACCTCATTATCCTTATTTATTTCATTGTAGGCCTGATGTTTTGTATTACTTTCAGAGCAGTGAGTTAATACACCAAAAATTCATGGTTTGGAATTTAAAGAATGTAGGGGGGTACTGAGGGGTTTAACAAGCAAATAAGTATTGGGAAAGGTGTAAACAGCAATGAAACTGAAGAATTTTGTGCAGTACTAAGAAAGGACATAAAGGGAGAAATCTGAGGAGAAACCTTATGTAGATGTGCAGGAAAATATTTTCCAGCACTGGAAATGTATTCCTATCTGAAACACCTTGTAAGAGATGGTGTGTATCTAAAAGGGGACTGGGCCAGAACCCTTATGAGAATGGGTGAGGATAACCCTGCACAGGCCTTTGATAGCCACCAGAAGCTTTCTATCTTTGCAGTGAGGTAATTTACTTTCTTTTCCCCTTGGGAACCAAACAGCTTATTTCACGTTCGTGTCACTGCTCTTTGTGCTCTGGCATCTGACCTAGTCTGGATGTTGCTACTTGGATCGTAGCATGCCTCTGTCTAATCATCGCTGTACGTTAGTGGAGGAAGTTATAAACCCAGGTATCTGCCTGTCCATTTTATCTCCCAGCGTCTAATAAAGATACAGCTAGTTTAGGAAATAGGAGTAAAATTTTCCAGTCGATAGCTGCAGAGCGTTAGCCGAATACCGCCGGGGGCAGGCGGTTCCCCTTCCTTGTGTCCCCTGGTCCTTCCAGGGCCTGGACAGGCATGGTGGTGGTATGGAAATAACCCTCGCAGAGCTCCTGCTCCTGTGCTGCTGGGCTTTGCATCTCCTCCATGTGCTCTGCAGCACACAAACTAACATGAGAGAGAGCAGCCAGGGTCTGCATCTATGTGGATTTGCTGCTCATTAAACCTGGGAAGCAGAAAAACCACCCAGCATTTCTGGGGCTCGGCTGCCCAGACTGGAAATCTGACTAAGTTGATAAAAATAACCAGGGCAGGGAGAACTCGGTGCAATAGGTCTAATCCCAACGACAGCGTGGCATGGCCTCGTTTAATGCTGGGAACTGGCAGAGGCAGCAGATAAGGAGAGAGTGGTGACAGATGCCAGTTGGCACCACATAAGGAAGCTTGGTATTATAGCCCACACTGTGAGTTAATAATGGATACAAAAGAGGACACACAGACCAAATTGTACGCTCTGGTGAAAAAGCTTCTTAAAAGTCAGCCCAGCCTAATGGAAGTGGGGGTTTTTTATGCGGCAGGGTGGCAACTGTGCCAAGAAGAATACATGTGCTGCTGCCAAGGTGATAGCCAAAAACTTTTTTTGAGGTTCCTTTAAACTTTCACTTCTTTAAAAAAAATAAATAAATAAAACAGATGTGGGAAAAAAAAAAAAAAAAAAAAAAAGCATGAACTTTTCAAATAACTGTTGCCTTGTCATGAAATTTATAAGCAATTTTGAAAAGCAAGATTGTCTTTTTAAAATTACTTAAGCTCTACATGCATCACTTTATCAGCCCATAAAGAAGATGAGGTGAACTACATATCTGCTCCAGAAGTGTTATGCTTACAAATAACTGGGAGAAATTAAATGTCAGCATACACCTGGGGTTTTATTTCTGGATTATCACAGTAAGCAGGGAAAAACTCAAAGTTTGCATTACTTAGCTTGCATGAAATGAGGCTGAAATCTTCATTTCTGTCGCTGTGTGTATCCCGCCCTCTGCAGTGGTCTGGCACAAGGCGGGCACAAGTCTCTCATGGAGTTTACTGGGAAATAAATACCTCATGGTGAGATGTGGGGCATAGCTAACATGCAAAGCTAATTGCTACACAATATTGTTAAAGAGAATCCATTATTAGGATTGTCAGAGATATAAAAGCATACATACAAATGATTTGGGGTGAGGTGTTGAAATTATTTCATCTTATGATGGTTCAAAATGAGGACGATTATACCTATTGAGTAAACTAATTAGAGATCTAAACATAGGAAGCACAGTATGTTCCTTATGCGATTAAGACAGATAGCAGGGAAGGGAAACAAAAGAGAATGTCAGCCCTTGCTCTGATGCCGGGGTGGCTGAAATGTCCCCACAGCATCTAGGTGAGGGGTGAGGTGAGGAGCACTGCAGGCACCTTTGCAGCTCTCTTTCTCCTTCATCAGCACAGATCCCTACATCAGTGGTTGCTCAGGTGTAACTATCTAAATAGAAATGGCATCTTCTTCATTCTGGCCACTTGCTAACACCAGAATAAGTCAAACATTTCAATCTTTTGATCTGCTGTTCTTCATATGTTGTTGTGAATTTATCACTGATTTCAAATACAAGCCGTGAGAGGAATATTTGATATATTTGATAACAGCAGTAAGTGTAAGGAGTATGTGGGGAGAAAGCTTAAGATGAAGTTCATGGTTTGTTTTTTAAATAGCCTTCAAAATACCACACAGTATCAATACAGTAAAGAGTGCATGTTAAATGAAAATGCTGGTACCTAGCTCCTACCTGCACTTGGCACTGATCACAGCAGGTACTGAAGGCTGAATATACCCCAATGAGATCTTGTAGCAGAGCTCAAATAGAAAAGTAGAGATCAAAAGAAGGCCAAAACCTGCAATTGCAGGCTTAAACACAATACCCTCCATGTTATTCTTTATTTCATTGCTGCAGATTGGAAAAGATTTAATCAAAGTCCATTATTTCTCCGTGCATTGTGCAGCATACTGATCTCAAAAACTCTGAAAAAAATAGTAGCCTCTTGGTTTGGTTTTGAGTTTTCAGTTCATGTAAGAAAACCTAAATGTGTTTGTAATTAATGCATGTTGTTTTTGTTTGTTTGTTTGTTTGTTGTAATTCATGTAATTAATTTGGAAGCAATGTAATGTAACCTAATGAAAACCTATAGGGAAGGTCTTAACAGGGGCGGCATTACTAGTACAACAATACTGGTAGTTCCTGTCAACAAAGTACTTGTCTTATTTATCTGGCTTATGCAGATAAAATTTCTTTCTAGTAACATGGCAGAATTTCAGGTTTTCTCATGATTCTAGTGAAATAAATGATTTGGGCCACTGCAGTTGCCTACACAAAAGGAGACAAACCTCTGGGAAGGGAGGTGTCTCAATTTCTCCCCACTCCTCCAAAGGACACGTTGAGGTCTTTGTCAGAATATATAGGAAAGGGTCCTAGCACTAAACCACTGCTTGCATTGTTTTGTGGTTCCAGGGTTAAAATCACAGTGCAATGTGTTATGAGAAAGAAATACGCTATTCTGGTCAGATTTTTCCAAGTGGTGATAAACACCCTCAGACTGCTAAATCTAACACCGGTACATTTTTTTTTTTCTGCTTTCTTTAGTTTCAACAAGGTGGACAGATTTGTTTTCAGAGGTTTCTTGGTAGCTGAAATCCCTTGCTTTTTATTTAATGTTTTACTAAAGGCATGCAATAATCCCCCTAGAATGCATTGCTTGTCATGTTCAATTGCTTAATAAAGTTACTGTGGTGAACTCATTAGGACTATAACAGTTTAAATCTATTATCCATAGCCAGCCAAACATTAGCAATAAAAAGTTAGTGTCTTATTCTGGAGTCTGGATTCTACCTTTCTGCCAGAGGGCAGAAATAATAAACTGACCGTGTAATTGAAAATATTGGCCCCTTTCTACAGCCCAGGGTCAGCCTCCTCGTTGTCTGTCCTTGCTTAACTGTTTAACAGTAACTGATTAAAAATAAACTAAGAAATAGTAAACAGTTCAGCAACAGACTGCATATCATGGAGCACAACAACAGAACGTCGGTGCTGAAGGACAAAGAGTGCACCCGTGGCTATGGATAGCTACACAGATCACTGCATTTGCCAAGTATTGTTCCATGTCTGGTTGTGGCAGTAAGGCGACGTTCTGGGCTGTAGCTCAGTTCAGAATGAACAAAAAGAGAACAAAAAAGTTCATATAAAAATCTCAGTAGAGAAATCATCGATCGGATCATTAGTACTGGAGCAAGCATGATGCAGCTCAAGTGCTGTTGAGAGCTGAAGGGAACAAGAACTGAGCAGTGGTACTCGTAATTTAGCTCACCTATGGGAGAGGTGTCCAAACCCAGGAAAAAATAATGAGACTTGTTGGCTTCTGTGGTCATCACATCAAGCTCTGCTGGCAGTGGTCAGAGCACAGAGGATTCACTTAAAAATCTGGGGCTGTGGTTTGGTGGTGAGGGGGGCTTTGGGGCCAGAAAGAGAGTACTCAGCACCTGGGTGGGCTTGATATAAGAACCTTATTAAAATTGACACAAATAACTCTCTGTATAGGTAGACATACCCTTTAATACATCAGCTCTATCAAGTTAGTTTGGTGAAATAATGCTCTGGACAGCTTTTTTGTTTCTTGCATTATCACAAAACTTCTTCTGCATGATATAAGGACCCTCGCTGCTATAGTGTTTCTTCAATAAGGCCAGTGTCTCTCTGAATTAAGAGGGCATGCGTACCAAATATAGGGAATAATTTCCTGAATGCTCTGGGCAGGCATAAAACAGATCTACAGCTTTCTGTGTTGTGTACTCTCTGTGATGGTCAGTCTGCATTATACTTTTCTTGCTTCAGCTCAGGAGTCTACTAATTTGAAGGAAAAAAAAATCAATTTATTAAATGGCAAGCCCTTGTAGTCCTTCAGGTATGGAATTGGTAACCTTGTTCTCTGGCACAGGCCCCATCCTGGTCAAGAGTTGCCCACTCTCGTAAAGCACTGTAGAGAAAAGAAAGCTACGTAATTGGGAAGAAATTTTATTTCAAAAACTAAAGAAAAAATACATTAAGTTGATCATCAAAATATGATTGTGGATGTATTTTGCAGGGTGGATTACATTAAGCTGAGTCTCTGAGGCAAATTCCATTTGTTTCAGTGGAGCTGCATAAGGGTTGACAGTGACTGGTAGCTGCTAGTCAGGACTGGCACTGCCTCAGTGAATGGCTGTGCTAAATACAGGGGAGAAACATCCCTCTAAAATATGTGCAAATTATACTGGTGCTAGATGAATTCTAAGCAGACACAAGGAACCCTTTTAAAGGGGTTCTTAAAGGGTTTTAAGGGGGTTAAGGAACACTTTTTAAAGGGTTCAAAGCATCAGGCATGGCCAATCATTGACTGTGTCACTTGGAGAACACACTTTAAATGAAGCACCTACAGAAAACTTTTCTGTCCAGACTTCAGCAAAAAGCTTTTACAGGCATAACATACTGAGTTGGCTGAATTTGAATAGAGGCGAGGTAGAGACACCCACCCCTGTTACTCAGATTGATAATTTAACTCCACTATGGAATTTAAGTAGCTATACATTAACCTAAATTTTTAATCAGTCACCTTGCAGACTATATGAAATAGTTATAGCATATATCCCAAGCTGGGCCACAAGGAGCATCGAGTCTGCTAGTTGCTCCTAGGCTTTGCAGAGAAGGGAAAGGTTACAGTCACATAGTGCAACGAAGTGTTGTAAGAAGCTTCCCCACACCTCTCTGACTCAGCTTCCTCAGCCAGCCCTGCCAGCTGCACTTGCATGCTCCTTTGTGGTTATGACCAGCAGGTCATAAATTTAATAAATGCAGATAAATAAACCAAATTCCACTTCCCTGTCTAGATCTTGCTCCTTGCCGTTGATTGAACTGGCTGAGAAATTGTGTGCACTCCAGAGCTGGTGCGTGGCTGAAAGGAACCAGCCGGGCACGGGCACAGCAGGGAACATGGGTTTGTTCAGCAGCACGAGCCTGTACTGAGCTCATCTGGAGCCACCTGCAATATCCCTGTGTAGCACAGAGACTTACAGCATGGAAATTATGAATGCAAACCCGACATTTGTAGGAAAAGATCTGTATCACTTGATAGACAGAGAAGCATCCTGGATTTTAATATTGACAAATAATTTAAGAGAATGAAAGGTCATGCTCGAACAGTAGGGAGCAGTAGTGTTGGAAATGCTAACCTTGAAAGTACCTGCAAAGCAGCAGTTATGGTGAATAACAGTTGAACATCCTCTCGTGGTGTTCAGACACCAAAGGTATCAATAGCTGCTTGAACTGGCATGATGTTTGTCAGGCCATGACTGGAATAACAGGCTAAGAACTTCTTCTTCACATCAGACTCCAAGTGTCTCATGTGCCTAAGAAATGAAAAGCAAAGACCAGCTGCACCTCGTGAAAACATTTGACCTACCCATCCTTGTACCCCAGGTTCTCCACCATTAAATATTAGTAAAACACTTGCCGATATGGAGAATGGCTTTCTTCATGTGCTTTGAGCCATGAAAAAAACAAGGAAGTACAAGAGCTGAATATTTGATTTGATTTGATAATGTTCATTATGTTTTCCCCCAGAAAATATGTAGTAGGCTTCCTTTTGTGCCCTCTATATTTTTATCACTGAACTGTTTATTTTTACAAGATTGCTTTCTTCTTCAAGTATATTACCCAATGGTGATCTACAAATTCCATTAGTTACGATCTGAAACAAGCAAACAAGGAGCTGTTGCCCATCATTTATGGTGAGTATTACCTTTACCTTTTGGTATCAACACTGATTGCCTTTACCTATTAAGTGATTTCACCAATTTCACCTGATTGCCTTTCCAGGAACCCGCAATCTTTTTCAAGTCTCTGCCTGTAATGGCCTCAAGCTGGCAGGTTTCAGCAATTCCACTCAAGGTAATTAGAAGATTCCTGTTTGAAATCACTTAAAATGCCAATAGATCTTGAAACATCTATGTAAGTACTGCAAAATTTGTAACTTTGTTCTCATGGAATTTGCAAGTTAAAAATTACTCTGAAGTAAGTATTGACGTAACCTATACTACTCATCAGTGTTAGTGGACTTCTCTGTTTCCCTGGAAGATAAAATTAAATTTTAACAATTAACTGGAAAAAGCTAGCCTGAACGGTTGAACGATCAGTATTAAATAGTATTTCCCTTCTGTATCCATTATCGTACTGCTATCCCCTGGACATCTGTGATGATTCAAGCATATGACATCTAAACAACTCTGTTTTATAATTGTACCAGAAATAAAGAGCTTGTGTATATACTTTAAGAGAGTTTTCACACAAACAGAAACACACCCACAAGAGTTTTCCTTATTCTAAGAGACTATGGAAGAAATTTCTTTTACGTAGATGAATGGTTGCATTGCATTTGGAAAGATCATTTACCTGCATTTCACTAAACCCTAATCCTGCAAGCACACGGCGCTTCAGCCTGAATTAAGATGCCTGCTGACAAAGTTGCAATATAGCATTGCAGGCATGATAGCAAAGTTGTAATATTAATCGCATTTATGTAACATCTGTTGCCCAAATATCTCCAAGCACTTTACGAATGTTAACTAACAAGAAGCCTGCCCATGCTCTTTTTGAAGTCAATGGCAGCCTTCCAGTTGTCCTCAAAGGGAGCAGGCACAGGCTCCGAGCCTCATAATAATGTAAAAGTAGGTTAAGGATCTCTATATTCACTGGAGAAGGGAGAGGAACAGAACCCAAAACGCCTGTCTCTAACTGTAGGGCTGTATTTCCCTGGAAGAACAAGTAATATAATTCACTAGTAAGACCGCAAAATGAGCCATGAAGAAGCAGTTGCTCACAAAGACTATTGTTGCCTTAGTATGTGACCTTTTTCTTACTGCAAAAGCAACAAAGGGAGACAAAGCTGGGTTTCTCCACTGGCTGCAACTGCCCTGCAAATAGCTGCTACTTGGAAAGGGATTTTGTTTTGCTTTCCCCCTCTTCTTTCTTTTCTACAGAGGTGTACAGCATTTCCAGATGTGTAGTTACTTCGCCTTGAAGTTTTCTGTGTCTGTGGCCGACATGTTTTTAAATCTTGGCTTCTTGAGTCATGGTAAGTCATTTTATGAGGAACAAAGTCAATATGGGTTTTCACCTTCACTCTGAAGTACTTTCCTGGTAGCAGCCCTTGGTGCCAACTCCCATTTCAAGCAAACTCCTCTGGCATCTCATCCTCACTCCAGTTCTCACGGGCAGCCAGCTCTTCTGCATTGCATGGCTGTCTGCAGAGGTCTGTGTGGAGGCAGGAGGGTCACAACGCTGTCAGAGGCTGGAGACTTCAATGTCTCTCGTGGAAAGATAAATAGAGTGCAGTTAAATAGCACCTTTTCAACAGGAACTGGAACACAACTGTATAAAGGACGGTATCACAGCCAATAAATGAAAGCAGGGTTTTTTCAGAGCCAATTCCAATGTTGTCCCAAAGCAAGAAAAGCCCCAACAGTGTCTCTGAAATAAAGGAACCGGGAAATAGCCTGTAGTAAATTTCCACTAGTCTGCCATACTTTAGAAATTTATTTAATTTTTTTGCAAATGATGCCACCATGGAACTTGAGACATATGCGCAGGTAGCTACCATGGAGATGCACATGAAGACACTGAAAGTTCCTGTGATAGCCCATGTGGCTTATGGTCCACGTCCCTCAGTGAGGAGAATTCCTGCAGCAGGTAGGAGCAGTATGGGTTAGGTTATCTGGACTGTACAGAAGACTGCTACATGAGCATCCTCAGAGAAACTTGGTCCTGCTCAGCAGTGCTGCGGAGGGAAGGAATATTAGTCAGTATTACGCACTGCATTATGATTCATCCGCACAAGGGGATTTAAATTGGTGTGTTTTGTGGGTACAGACAGGTCCATCTTTCTGCCTTACCAGTTGTATTATTCCTTTTCTTTTAATATACTTTAAATGGCATCAGCTTTAGAGATGTAAAAGCGTTATTTATCTCTGCAATATGAGCTTCCTCCATTTCTGGCCACGCTTTCTGCCTGCCTCTCACTTTGCATGCTGCTCACCATCCGTCTTCATTGACTTTCCCCCCACACCAACGCAAGATTAGAACACCACGGGAAATTAAACACACTGCATATAAATCATGTTTATTGTTGCCTCGGACACAGAAAGATAACAAGAATCAATAAGAAAGGCACGATGACTCACAGTTTTATTGGTATACTCAGTTTTTCATGAAGCTGAGTCTTCATAAAGAAAATGGTTTAATTGGACCACTGAGATACTGAAGAATTCATACATTCCACACAATCCAGGCTATTCATCTTCGGAAAACTCAGTTTCTGATTTTTCCATAGCACTTACAATCAGCAGGGAAAGAACTTTTCATCTTTCAGAGAACCAGATGGATTTCTAACAGATGGGGAGGTTCTGTGAAGGCCCAATCCACTTCAGCTGCCACACCTGGAGCAGAGTGGTGGTGCTGAGGTCCCTGAACAGCCTTACCTGGAGAGGAAGCAGGCGGCCAAACCCACAGACGCAACCGGTTGCACAAGGAACCCATCATAATGGAACTACCGTTTCTCTTTGCCTAATTACAGGATCTACGCATCAGGAGAACCTTACCGGGCCTCTGACCGATTGTGGGAGAAACCAGATTGCCAATATGAGGTTTTTGCAGCTGAGACTTTCTCCTGTCTGGCGGTTCTCCCAAAAAAAAGGGTTCAGCTGGTGGATATAGCTGGACAGGTGGTGAAATGCCTCCTGTGAGGAGGAGCGCTGGTGCTGCCCTGTGCAACGTGACTGTCTTTTCTCACAGTTACACAGCAATGGATGAAGAGGCCAGCAAGGAAGAGGGGGGCATTGCCTGGAGAATGGGAGACCAGAGGGACACCAACCAAGGCAGCACTGCAAAACAAGGACAAGTAATGCTTTACAAGATATTGAATGGATGCTTGGAAGTGAGAGAGCTCACTACTTTTTCTGCACAATGCATGTGTCATTGGAAATGCAGAAGGCTCTGAACCAGATGCGAAAGGAACACACTGGCAGCTTCAGGAAAGGCTGCTGTCTGTGCTAAAAATGATCCAGGTTATTAGTGGGTATATGTCAGCTGAAGCTACAACAGTGCCATTCAATGTCTGTCTCAATAGGGCTTCTCAGTAGATATTTGATCACCAAAGATGGTGACATGAGGTAAAATTTTTTACTGTCAGGGTGACAGAGCAGTGGAATAGGCTGCCTGGAGAGGTGGTGGAGCCTCCTTCTCTGGAGATATTCACAACCCACCTGGAGGTGGTCCTGGGCACCCTGCTCTGGGTGACCCTGCTTGAGCAGGGGGGTTGGACCAGATGATCTGTATTGGTTCCTGTCCAGCTCAACCATTCTGTGATTCTGTGATATCCCAGCAGTATGTAAGTTTAAATAAATTTATCTACAGAATTACTTTTGGTTCAACATGAACATTCCAAGCTTCTAACTTTTTACGTTCATTAAAGCTATTATGTTGGACCTAGTCCACAAACATAACCTTGTTTTCTACTTAGCTCAGGGAAAAAGGCTGTACAGCTTCATCCTCAATGTGTTCAAAGACGAGATTCAGCAGCTGGTCAGTTAGGAGAACATGTGCTGGAAAACAGAAGTCAGCGAAGGAATAAAAACACAAAAACTTGGAGGCATTAGCTTTTATTCTATAGCAAAGAGCTTTGGAGATTTTGGCCTATGCTTCACACAATAGATTATTAAAAGTGCCCTGTAATGGCGGACTGGAAATAAAGTATCCAAATTAGTGAGATACTATCTTGCTGTTCTGGGGAGAAATGTTTTATATGACAGAGAATTTTCTACTGCTCTAACAAACATATAAACAACCTTTTTTTGCCTGTAACATTTCAACTTCAATTGCATTTGAGACTAAAACTTTGATAAAATCACAATTGACTTGCAGTTCTTTATTTTCAGTATTTTTCAATTATTTTTTTTATTATTATTTTGGCCAATTAGTTTTATCAAATTCTCTTATTTTTTACACAACAAAGCTTACTGACTACATCTAAAAGCAATTTCTTATTAGATCAATTTCTTGCAGTGCTTTTTGTTCAGAACAATTTGTCATAACTATAGCAACAACATAAGAAGGAGCCATCTAGCTGCATGGCAAAACCTTTGCACCACACATTTCTGCTACATATTCTCGCTAAGTAAATACCAGAAAAAAATATTTCTACTACTGTAGTTATATTGAAAGATTTTGATAGTGGAAAATGTTAAAAGACACCTGAACTGCATGATGCATGTCTTGGAGTCTGCTAAAGGTGGGACTTACCTACCTAGTAGGACAGAGTTCGTCACTGGCTGGTGACAGGTTGTGATTTTTTTTATTATTATTATTTTTTTATTAGGTTGCACTGGAAGCTCTTGTTTTGATTTTAATCACATTTTTACATTTGGTTTTTAGTTGTACTTGTATGCCAAAATTGATAAGCCACTCCAAATGCAAGTGCACCGTTTTCTTCTTAAGAACAGCAGAGCTCAGCAGGGGTTTTGCCAGGCTGTCTGACAGTGTTTTGAAAATGGCTTAAAATGGATTGAATGGCTCAAACTGCTTGAGATGTACAACATTTATTTAATGGCAGCAAGGGAAGCATACAGCTTTGTTAATCTGATCTCCATTCTTTCTTCTAAGAATCCATGAACATTGCCAAAGGAAAAGAAAAAAATACCCCATAATGGAAGGCCAAGTGAACATGGGATTCTGGGCTGTCAATCCAGCACGCTAAGTAGCTCATCCAAAATAAGGCAGGAATGTGTAAACAGAACAATTAAAGAAAACACCTATAAAAAATACATCAAAGGGATGGCAAATGCACTTCACCATAGTAAAATTGTTGCTCTTAGAGCAAATTGCTTACACTGATATAACGTCATTCTGCAGACAGTCATGTTCTACTTTATTGTCATGTTCAGTTTTTTTGTTTAAGCTTTTACAAAAGAATTTTTTTTTTAATTTCATGTTAAGAACAAGTTTGTATCTATAGGTCCAAATACCAACTACCAACATCAGTGGATTTTTTAATAAAAGACATAGTAGAACCGGGCCATTCAGTAAGCTGGGTAATTTTGCAGTTTCTTCTTGCCATGTTTCCCATGGTCGCCTTTAAACTATACAGTTAACAACTGGTAATGTTGTGGAGGGAGAGCAGGTGGCTAAAGCTTCTTTCTTTCCCCATTCATGCCAGGCTGGCACAGTCTTTTTTTTTTTTTTTTTTTTTTTT
>NW_023303670.1:275-10669 GCF_011077185.1 Oxyura jamaicensis | reverse complement strand
GAGGTCTCTTCCAACCTAGAAATTCTGTGATTCTGTGATTCTGTGATATTCAGCCTGGAGAAGAGAAGGCCCTGGGCCTATCAATACTTAAAGGGGTCTTACAAAAAAGATGGAGAAGGACTCTTTACTCAGGTAGATAATGATAGGACAAGGGGGGAAAGGTCTTAAACTAAAAGAAGATAGATTTAGTCTAGAAATTAGGAGGAAAGTCTTCACTGTAAGGGTAGTGAGGCACTGGGACAGGTTGCCAAGTGAAGTCATTGATGCCCCATCCCTGGAGGTGTTCAAGGCCAGGCTAGATAGGGTCTTGGCCAACCTGATGTAGTAAGTGGCATCCTGCCAATGGCAGGGGGGTTGGAACTAGTTGATCTTTAAAATCCCTTTCAACCCAAGCCATTCTATGATTCAATGATTCATCAATGTCATGAGTGGAGAAGGGACTCAGGAACTCCACTCCTGTGCTTAAATTCAGCCAACACTCCTAGATCTACTATGGCACCTCAGTGTTATCCCAGACATATACTTTCATTTATTCCCCATTTCACATATATTCATTTGATCAGTGCTCACAAACCTATTTGTTTCCTAAGTTTCCACGGTAGTGAATAGGCTTTCCAACTGGAATGGCTGCCAAAGCAGAAGATTTTGCAGTCTTTGCAGCAGATTGAAGCTGATAATTATGAAAACTGGGAACTGTAAAGTGAAAGAGAGATTAATCCAGATAGGAGATAGACAAATGTCATGTGCTTTAGTAGCCTATCAGATAGCTGCTATTGAAAATTGCAAAGATTGAGTATTTGAAGCAGTATCCATAGCAGCTCGTGACTTTTATTTATTTTTTCTTGAATATATGAAGATACTGAAATTGCTCAATGACTTCAAAGAATGAACAAATTTGTGAAAATAGCAATTTGTTTATATGTGCACATATGATTCACAAGCAATGAAATAAGTGAAAATATTTCAGTAATGGAGCTTTACATTATTTGAAATCCTTTGACATTTCTTATATTGAAAAACCCTAATGTAAAAATGAATAGTCTTTTTTTTTTTTTTTTTTTTTTTTTTTCTCTGAGTGCAGCTAAAAATCCATAAGTCATAGTCATCCATTTGGTGCCTGAAATCTGAAGAAATAAAAGGCACAACAGAAGGAAATGAACAAGCTGTATTTGTAATGATGCTGTGCATGTGGAATAACATTTATTAGTCTTTCTGTGAAGGAAGTTTATTCACAGGGAAAGTGGTTAAAATTTGATTTATTGTGATAGATATATTTTTCAGGTATACAGAACAGTAAATCGTTTTGGAGATTAACTTTATGTCTCTTAGTACAATATATAAAAACATTCCTTAAATCTAATCCTAAAAGGATTGAGAAAAAAGCACATCAGGAAACAGAGCACACCCCGTGTTGTAGTTTTCCAATACTGTAGTACTTTACAGATGTGTAGGTAGCAAATAACAGCACTCAGGTTTTTTAAGTGTTTACAGATAATCGGAAGTTATCTGCTGCCAGTTGCATATATCCAGTTATCAAAGAATTTATAGTTGGATATCAGCTTTTATATGCCTTAATATTGAAAAAACATTACTTTTCAAGAAAATTTAAAGAAACTGAAATAAAAAAAAAAATGCTCTGGACACAAGAAATAAAAACAAAGTAATTATAGATCTTGAAATGAAATTAATAAGTACTTTTTAAAATACATCAGAATAAAATTTAAGAACACACTTCTTTAGTGTAATGATACAGGGTATGAATATATGAAGAAAAAATATTTCTCATATTAATTTATTTCTAATATATATTCTAATATAAAAAATATTTCTAGACATAACAACTCATAACATATTTTGGATTTTTCAAACATGACTTTTCATTTTCATTGAAGAAAAGCAGATAAGAAATGATTTGGCGGTAAATTTGTAGGCAAACACCTTTTTTTTTATATATTATTTATTTATTTATTTATTTATTAACTGGGCAAGCTTCTAACATCTCATGGAAGTTTTAGGTGCCCTTCACAACATCTCTGGTCAGCCTGCATAGAAGAATACAAATTAAAGTTGACAACAATACCAAGATGTCATCTGAGAGTATCCAAATCAGTTAGTTGTAACTACATTTCTTAAAACTGTTTGCCTAAACATCTTCTTCATAGCTTCCATTGAAGGAGCTAATACCCTCCTTGGCCAATCTACCTGAATGTTTATCTAGACATTTGTATTTTTACCTTAATAATGAACTGGTATTTTCCATGTTCTAATTCAAAAAGTTTCCTCATATTAGCCACACTGGACATGGTGAGCAGTGTACTCCTTTCCTGCTGTTTCACTTGGTATATTTGAAGACTGTTAACCTCTTAGTTAAGCCACTTGATGTCTTCTCTCTCTCTGGTCAAATAAATTTTCTGCACAGGGAATGAGTCTACATAAAATTGCTATGATCAGGGAAGATATTGCATGCAGCCATCTCTCTCAGGTTTCAAAATTACTCTCAAGGTCTGAAAAGCTGTATGCACTTAATCAAGGAGGAAAAAGGGGAGGAAAAAGGAGAAGAAATGAATAATATCAAATTTTGGATGGAAATAAATTTACGAAGAAAAATAGACAAATGGAAAATATATAAACACTGTTTATTTCTAAGGTGCAGATAAAAAGTATTTGAAATGTAACTACAGCAAGTACAAAAATATCTTTAGAAATCTATTTGTTTAAAATTATATCTTTTTTACAGCTTAATGTATTTTCTATTTAATGATGATGGGGAAAAGTTACTGACAGTTTTAATGAGGTGAAAAAAAAAATCATGGTTTTAACTGAATTCTAGCATTTTTCTTAACAGTCTGTGGGGACTGAATTACAAGTCATTACAATTTTCTAAGAAAATTTAATGAAATTTTCTCATAAAAAGTTAATTCAGAAATATCAATAATTAGAATAGTTAGCTAGTCAATTTATTATAACAAAACCTCCCCAAAATGCTTATATAAAGGAAAACTCTTTTCCCCCAGATTATATATATACATATATCATTTTTGCATTATTTCTTATCTGGCAGATTTTAGGGAATATTTTCTGATTTTGATACTTCCAGTATTGTATGTTGGGTCAAGATGAGTTTATAGTCTCAAAGTCTTCCTTCACAGAAACCTTGTCAGAATCCTTCTCATTACCCTTTTTTCTAAATAAATCACTGCCTTATTGGGCTTCAAATATATATATATATATAGTCATATGATAAATCACTGTCTAATAATACTACAGTAACAATACTACAGAACCAGATAACTAAGATACTCAATAATCACTATTGCAGCCTGCAAATGGAGAATCATACTCAGTTGTGCTCTACAATGAAAGACATAACCCCCTGGGAAAGTGAATGTTTGGTTTTCTTCCACCTTCTGAGATAGCTATTTAGGTTAATAGAACCATTTTGAGTAGCAGGGTGGATAAAGTATGGAAAGAATTACGAAAAACAAACAAAACAAAACAAAATAATATAATTCATAATTCTGTATTATATACAGCAGCAGGTTCTTTCACAGATGTTTCAATGTCCCTGTTGGAAAACACCATTTACAAGCACCATGCCTGCAAGCTAACTTCCTCAGTACAGGAGGAAACTTCCAGCAGAGCTGATGATCAAATAATGCCCATGGGGCTATCCTGGTCTGGGCCAATACTGCCTCTGGTTTCATCCTTCATATAATCTCTGAGTTTTGCACACCAGCTTGGAGATGTGAGACTTTTCTTTTTCTCAGAGCAATTGTGCCAGAGGCAGTTGCTCAGTTCTAGACAGTAACTTCCTCTCACTCTCACCCATCCCCTGTCTGCCTCTCTCTCTCTCTCTCATTTTATCCCCTATTATGTCCTAGCTACTTTCTCAAAATATTTGTAGATTGTGGACAAGATTGCTCTTGTCTTCTAGAAATGGTGATTTTATATCTATCACTAATACATGAACACTAACATTGTATACTTCTACTACATTTTTATTTTCTAACCAACTTAAATGATTAAAGTATTTCCTGCCCACCACTGATACATTCGTCAAGGTTGACAACATTTATAAAATTCTTAACTTCTGATAGAAGCTACAAAAGATACCTGAGGGTACGATGTGAGCACTGTGGGAAGATGAAAGCTTTGCTTTCCTTTCCACTGCTCTTACCTCCTGTTCAAGGGCTCTGATTATCATAACATGGTACCACTTGCTTTTCTCAAAAGGCCATTGCTGCAGAGCTGTGATGGAAGAATGCATGCTGCACTTTTTTAAAAGATACATAGAAAATATTTCTTATAGCAATGTTTCCACCAGTGCTACAAAGATATTAGATCTGCTCCTCTGTCCTGACATAATATTTCCAGCAATATTGGCACATCACCTTTTATCATTCCAGTACATCACTGACACAGAGAAGCATAATTTTAAATACACAGTATAAAATAATAATAATAAAAAATCTTTTTATTACAGAGCATAAACAAACTGAAAGCTGTATATTACAGTTTATGAGAGTGACTTTTATAAAATGTTTTCTCTTACTCTCTTAGCTGCATAGATCATTCCACTGAATAATCTATGCTTTCATTTAATCTTTTTTTTTTTTTTTTCACAGTATTTGTTCCTAAAATTAAAATTGATTTTGAGCAATTCATCAGTACATTAAGAGTTTTTCTGACATTATTTCCATTTTTTTCCTGTTCTTTTCCATTGTTCTTTTCCATGTTCTTTCCTGTTTTTTTCCATTATTTTCCTGATAAATAGTTTTTTGTTTGTTTGTTTGTTTTGTTTGTTTGTTTGTTTTTTTTTAGATCTTTTCAGAAAGATTTAGTTTTTCTGATTTTTCCTCTTAGGGTATTAAGTTCTAAGTAATTATTCTTTAAAGTATATAGGTAAGGCATTTCTGTAAGACTGAAGTGCAAAATACTAAAGAGATATTGTCTACATGTGTTTCAATTATGTATCAAATACAAAGAATATGTCAGACTTTAATTCTGTTAAAATTTATGAAAAAAAAATTACACTGAACAAATCAATATAATAGTTGTTTTATTGTTTTATGATCTTTATGGTTTATTTGCATAAATGTAAAAGAGAATATTTAATTCATATATATATAAGATACCTCATCAAAGAGTTGATATGAAAAATTAAAAGTTTAAATTAATTAAATAATTAGGTAGTTTTACAGTATAGTTTGCAATAAAACTTACAGAAATTAGACATCTTAACTGAAAAATAAAAACCCAAGATTTGTTTTCAAAAAATCATGAATTAAAAAAGAAAAAAAAAAAAAAAGGCAGGAATTACAAATACCATTACCATTCCATGGCATAAGAAGTCATACATAAAACAATTAGTCTTTACTATCAAAGCAAACATCTGCTTGAAATAAATAAATAAATAAACAAACATTTTACATCTGAAGTTATTGAAAAAACATTATTAATCTGATTAATAAACACTGTATCACAAATTATCATAATATTTACTTATTTAGAATATTTAATAATATATATTTTTAATAGTTATTGGAATATACCACTGTCAGTTTAGTTACATTTTTTTTTAATTTTGCAGTTTCATTAATCTTAAATAAAATCTAAATAAATTAGGATTTTGTAAAGCAATACATGTACACAGAATTTCAAACATTTAAGATTATTGTATTGTATTTTCCATTTACCTATCCAGCTTGAAAAAGAAAAATGAAAACTGTTCTTTTCAAATCTGAGTTTTTTTTTTTTTTTTTTTTTTTATGTTACCTAGAAGATGGATTTGATAGATTTCTAAATTTTCTCTGAAATTTATGAAATGTACTTCAGCAACTTAAACTCATTTAATCAGTATTTTGACCTCATTGCATGATTTGATACCACATTGGTTTAAAAATACAGGGTTTTCAATCATATCATGATGCATCATTTCCACTAGGTAATTTATAATGTAGTTTGCTTTTTCAAAGAGGAGAAATAAAGACTATATTTGTACTTAAAGTGTTTATACAAGTTTTCTTTTTCAGCACATATTGTTGTATCAGACATGTTTATCCTTTTCATATAATTTCTAAATAGTGATATATTTCTTGTTGAAAACACAAGCATGAAAATTAATTTTCTACAATGTGTTAGTTTGGCAATATGCCGAAAGATCTTTTCCTTGTCTTCACATATATTTTGTATTTAGGGCACCCGATTTATATTAAAAGTGTTATGAGATCTTCAAGTTATTCTTACAATTATATACAGATTCATGGAGTGTAAATTCAAAGGGAACCATTAGGCTACTCAGTTAGCTCTGATATGAAGCCAATACCTAAAATGTTGCCTAAAATGGCTTCAAAACATTGAAGCCATTCCTATGTGGAAAATAAGATTATATATATACATATATATATATAATTCCACACTTACAGTATGCAGTGTATGGATGAATATAGAGAAAGAGGGAGAATGGAAGAGAAAGGAAAAAATCTGTATGTTGAAATCAAAGTTATACATGATAAATTCCAGATTTCAGTTTGCCTCACCTTTGGACCATAGATAGTCAGTATGACACTTGTTGGTTCTCTAAAATGTGGAACAATCAGGTACTGGCCTCAGAAAGACCCTTTATATTAGATTCCTGAAACTAGCAGATGCAAGTGCAGTCTTACCTAAGAACACTGTACTTACATGGACATTGTATTGCCTCTTAAGAGCTGATGGAGAAGAGGTGTTGTGCCACAGAGCTGTGCTACCACTTATACTTCTCAAAAGTGCTGTAGTTTGATTTGAAAGAGTTTAAAATAATAAGCAAATCTTGCTGGCAATTTTCTCATTTTGTATGGCAAAATTTATATTTGTATTTCTAATGAATCTAGCACTGTGTGATTATTATCAGATGTCTCCATTTCAACCAGTCTTAACAGCTTAAATAATTTTGCTTCACTACTTTTATTTTTTAATGGGTTTAGTAATTAGTAATAATTGTAACATCATTACATACAGTCTCTTGCACCAGAAGTAGAGTGAGATAAAACTGCAACAAATGACAGGGTTCATTACCCTAAATTTAGTAATGTAAAAGTTAAAACAAGTCATGTAGACTACCCAAGTAGGATCTCACCAAAAGAAACAGAAAACTCCAAATTAAAGAGGACGTTGAACTCGATCTCCTGAGCTCCCTTCCTTTAAACCTGCATTCATAAGAGACATCCTTGGCACAGACTCCACTGGGTCTGATGACATCATGTCATTTTATATACAGTACAATTAATTTATGGCAAGCTAAAGCGATACATGTGGCACTTTTTTTTATTATTTTATTTATTTATTTTTTTCACAGAAGCAATGCTCTCTTCTTCTTCATACATTGTTTTCTGTGATTTCACATTTATTTCATGAAAGATCCAGTATAATGTCCAGGTTATTTTTTCTGTTTCTTCACTTTATGTAAGATTGTTTATTTTATGTTTTGTATGTGTTATTCATCAAAATGCTCTGATATTTCTTATTCTATTTAAGGGAGCATAGTGAAGATAATAATAAATTCTTCAAAATGGAACCTTGTACCTGTTTTGCAAATAGTTATTTAAAGAAGCTTTCTCACTTCTAGTCACAAGGTCATTCAGAGTTCAGATTTCCAGGATACTTATTATTTGTTCCATTAAATAGGTGACAATATTCCCCACTTAATCTGATTAGTTTTTCAATACCCTGCATATTAACGATATTTTCATCTATTATCTTTTCTAAAATTAATAATTATTATTCACATGTGAACAAAAAAAATCCAAGTATTAAGTAGATTTTAATAGTTACCTAGAAGAGATGGATTCCAATATTATTCCATATAATTATTTAAAATAAGAAAAACAACATGAATTATAATCTAAATGCTTTCTCTGAAAATATATATTTACATGTATTAAAGTTTTTTTTAATGAAAAGTATATGAACAGATGCTGTCTGTCCTCACACTATTTTTGCAAATTAAAAGTGAGAAAGGTGTTGTGTGAATCCTGCAAGATTAACAGATTTAAATTCAGGCAGAATAATGTCCTTACTTTAATCATAGTATTAAATAGCTGAGCATAGATGGCCAAATAAGCTCTCTACATAAAACTGCATCTGGGATGAAAGAAGATTTGGTGGATTCCACTCAAATTCATAGTAATAGTTTTGGTTTTGAGCATCATAAGTAGCAGAGAGCAGCTCCCTGAGAATCAAAATGACAGCAAAAGCCCTTGATTTATAGATGTGGAAAAATATCGAGCTTCTATCCAAACCTACAAACACTTATTCACGTGCATGATTTTACACAGACGTGCTGTCACACTGAAGCACCCACCTCTTCTTCACCTTTAACCAGGAACAGGTTGCAGCTGCTGGCCTAAATACTATTTATTGCAATGACCGTCCTCGGATCATGACAGCTCTCCAGTTCTGTAACTTCACATAGTGTCTTATCAGTACTTACAAGAGGTGACTTTCCTTTTTTCACGCTAATATTTTAAAAACTTAATCTGCCTTTCAGTGCAAGTGGTCGTGACTTGACAGGACATAGCTAAGGACTTTACATACTATCCACTGCCTGAGATTTACTTCTGTGGAGGACTAGAAAATATATTTTGGTCTGTGTTCAGTTTAATACAGTCTAATACCGTTGCATGGGATTAAAAAAGTGAAACTGTGGATTTGTTCCAAGAGCAACTGCTTCTAAACCAATTTCTACCACTTGCAATTTGTTAGTGGATTTACAAGTATTTTAGTGGACCTGTTGAAAAGCGCTGAATTTTTTTTTTCTTTATTTTTCCCTTTCAGATATAACAATTAAATCACAATAAGAACATTGACTCTGCGTTACCCATTTTAAAATACAACGGCATTACCAGGCCGAAGTGGTAGCTTGAAGTAAGTAGAAACACCTAAAACCGTTTATTTCTCTATGTTTCTGGTGCTCACCCACAAAGCTTTTTAACACTGGAATGGTGTGTGTCATTTCAGCCAATTGCCGATTTTTTTTTGATTAAGCTGTAGCCCCTTGAAAGTGAGGATTTGTCATGGAAATGCTGACACAGCCTTAACTGAAGCAGGGTGAATGGCATGGCATGGTTCTCTGTACCAAAGAAGTTCAGCCTCAATTGGCACCAATCTCTGTATACACGGCCATGACAAAAGGGGAGCCAGGAGCATGAATATTCTCCCAAAGCACTTAAAAGGCCAGCTTGAATTGTGACGGTCTTTCGAGGCTTTTGTTTGTGCATGGCAAGCACAGTGTGCCATGCTATTCATTCTAGGTTAAGTTTATGGTACTGTATAATAAGTGGCCCTTGTACCAAAACATGATCTGTGATTTTCCAGATATTTATATGTCAGGCAGCTACACAGCAGCAACTTCTGTAATCCCTTCTCTTGCAGTTAGAGCTACTAGAAAGGCTTAATAATATCCCAGAGGCAAAGATGAAATGGTACCTCCACAGCTACCGTTTGTTGTAGAGAGCTTTTGAAGTCAAGCTTAAGATGTCTTTATTTCCCTACGAGAAAGATTTTTTTTTCCCCTTTTTTTCTACAGTGTTGTCACGATGAGAGCTTTCTGCTTGAAAAATATTCCAAGAGGCTGCGGTTTTCCCATAAAGTGTTAGGGAATGAGAACAGCTTTTCATCAGGGGCTCCTTGGATCTCTAAGTGTAGTTTGTCACTACAGAAACCCACAGCTACCCTACCAACGATCTCAGTTTAAAACCCCACACTTTCTTCCTTATCAGGTTTATAACAGCCTCAACCTTTACTAGCAGCTTGCTCCTGCCTGGCTTTTGTTATTAACTTCCATATCTAATTAAATCTAAACTGACTTCATCATACAGCTCCCAGTTTTTAGCTCGTTTTTTTTTTTCTTTGGTGTAAGAAAGCGAAATATGATACAGCTGCTAAACTTGTGAATAACCTCATCAAATGTCATTCCTGCTTGAAAAAAAGAAATAAGATAGCATCACATTCATGCAAAAGCTTATTGATTATAATGATTACAGTTAACACTTAGGGATCTTAATAATTTCTCAGGCCTTGTGATGTCACGTGCTGTGCACTCATAGAACAAAAGTTAACAGCTTCAAACGGGAAGGGGGGGTGGGGGCATGGGGGAGGGGTGTTAAAACAAAACAATGGGACAACTCTGAGCAATGCTGCTCTCACTGGAGGATTACCTCTGTTAAGTCTCTCATTGGTGTCAGATCAAACAACAATTATTTGAAAGGTAAAAAAAAAAAATGGTAATGAGGTAATGATGTAATACAACAGACGTTTCCTGATGATCCCTTCCCAAATGGGAGAGGAAAAGTAAAGAAAAGAAAGGAAAAGAGAAGAGAAGAGAAGAGAAGAGAAGAGAAGAGAAGAGAAGAGAA
>NW_023303670.1:0-265 GCF_011077185.1 Oxyura jamaicensis | reverse complement strand
AAGAGAAGAGAAGAGAAGAGAAGAGAAGAGAAGAGAAGAGAAGAGAAACGAATGAAAGAAAAAAAACGAATGAAAGAAAAGAAAAAAGAAAAACGAAGTAAAGAAGTAAAGAAGGAAAGAAGGAAAGAGAAAGAAAGGAAGAAAGGAAGAAAGGAAGGAAGGAAGGAAGGAAGGAAGGAAGGAAGGAAGGAAGGAAGGAAGGAAGGAATGAAGGAAGGAAGAAAGAAAGAAAGAAAGAAAGAAAGAAAGAAAGAAAGAAAGAAAG
>NW_023303669.1:0-1888 GCF_011077185.1 Oxyura jamaicensis | reverse complement strand
ACGCCGGGACGTGCCCCGGGGGCCGTCCGGGGGACACGCCGGGGCGGCGCGGTGCCACGCGGTGCCACGCAGTGACACGTGGTGACACGCGGTGACACGCCGGGGCCGTCAGCGCCCAGCCGTTGCAGTCGGGGGGGGGTGGGCGCCACGGGGGGGGCGCCACGGGGGGGTCCCCCGGGTGCTACCTGGTGAAGAAGGGGAGGTGGTGCTGGCTGAGGCCACCGGCGGTGCGCGGGGACTCTGTCCTGGCCATGACGTCCTTGAACCAGGAGGCCACGTCCACCTCCAGCGTCTCGTAGCGCTTGATGAAGTTGTGCTCCTGCGGGGGACGCGTGGGGACAGGTGGGGACACGTGGGGACATGGGGGGGACGCAGGGGGACACGGGGGGGGTTGGGCCCAGGTCCCCGTCCCAGCATTGTGGGGTTGGGGCTGTGTGGAGACAGGGAGAAGGACGTGGGGACGGGGATGGGGACAGGGGCGTGGGACATGGGGACAGGGGGATGGGGACAGCCTGGGGACAGGGACGTGGGACAGCAGGACAGGGGGAAACCAGGACGGGGACAAGGTGGGGACAGGGATGTGGGGACACCAGGATGGGGACAGCTTGGGGACAGGGACAACGTGGGGACACCAGGATGAGGACAATGTGGGGACAGAACTGTAGGGACACCAGGATAGGAACAGCATGGGGACAAGGGTACAGGGACACATGGGGACACCAGGACGAGGACAAGGTGGGGACAGGGACAAGGTGGGGACAGGGGTACAGGGACACACGTGGGGACACCAGGACGAGGACAACGAGACACGTAGACACCAGGACGGGGACAGCGTGGGGACAGGGATGTGGGGACACCAGGACAGGGACAAGGTGGGGACAGGGATGTGGGGACACGAGGATGGGGACAACATGGGGACAGGGACATGGGGACACGAGGATGAGGACAAGGTGGGGACAGGGACATGGGGACACGAGGACAGGGACAAGGTGGGGACAGGGATGTGGGGACACGAGGATGGGGACAACATGGGGACAGGGACATGGGGACACGAGGATGAGGACAAGGTGGGGACAGGGACATGGGGACACGAGGATGGGGACAAGGTGGGGACAGGGACGTGGGGACACCAGGATGGGGACAAGGTGGGGACAGGGATGTGGGGACACCAGGATGGGGACAACATGGGGACAGGGACAACGTGGGGACACCAGGATGAAGACAATGTGGGGACAAAAATGTGGGGACACCAGGATAGGAACAGCATGGGGACAAGGATACAAGGACACATGGGGACACCAGCACGAGGACAAGGTGGGGACAGGGACAAGGTGGGGACAGGGGTACAGGGACACATGTGGGGACACCAGGACGAGCACAACGGGACACGTAGACACCAGGACGGGGACAGCGTGGGGACAGGGACGTGGGGACACCAGGTCAGGGACAAGGTGGGGACAGGGATGTGGGGACACGAGGATGGGGACAAGGTGGGGACAGGGACGTGGGGACACCAGGACAGGGACAAGGTGGGGACAGGGGACGGGGCCATCGCGGGGCCGCGGCACCCACCAGTAACTTGTTGTACTTTGGTCTCTTCCTGTGGTCCTTGGTGAGGCTGGGGGAGAGGGGACAAGGTCAGCACCTCGGGGACACGGGGGGGGGGACAGCCAGGGGACGTGTCCCCAGCCCGGGGGGTGGCTCGTCACCCACCAGTCCCTGACGAAGGCCTGGAAGTCCCCGGAGAAGCCCATGGCGGGGGGCAGCAGCGGGGGGTCCTCCTGCAGCACCTTCGTCAGCACCTCGAAGTCCGTCTTGCAGTTCTGGTACGGGAACTGCCCCGTGGCCAGCTCCACCTGCGGGGACACCGGGGGACACGGTGGGGACA
>NW_023303668.1:0-9508 GCF_011077185.1 Oxyura jamaicensis | reverse complement strand
CACTCAATCCCCTCATCCAGATCATTGATAAAGATGTTAAAGAGAACTGGCACTATATGCTAGCACATCACTAATTTTTTGTTGAGAGTTCAAGGAAATTTGTTTGTTTTGTTTTTTAACTAAAGAAATACATGACTATATGTTTAAATATACATCTTCATTTGATTGTGGACATGGGAAAGATTTTGTCTTGAAGAATAGCCAGTACTCAGTTCAAAATACAAAATGAAGACCTACAAAGTTCAAATAGTATGGATATAAGATTATAGTCCAGGTAAATATAGAAGTATTAATGTAATATTTCCAAATCAGAGTAAGCATTAAGTTATGAGGTAAAAAATAAAATTAAATTAAATTAAAAAAAAATAATCCTCTTTTTTTTTTCTCTCTTTTTTTTTTTTTCCAGGTTTGTTCTTGTCATTGGTAAAGAATCTTTGTTGGTTATTTTTTTCCTCCCAGAAGTGCAAGCTGCTTCGTGTCAGCAATTATGCTTGCTTTGCACAGTAGAGGACAGCATGCATTTTTTCTTTTACTGCTGACTCTATCCACATTTTGCTTGATATGCTTTTCCATCCCCACCTTCACCTTCTGCACCCTGTGAACATAAAAGATAAAAAATAGATTAAATGCAAGGGAGCTGAAGAAACTGAAGTAATCACACAGCTTTGCTTTCCTGTACTCAAAGTAATATTGTCACTTTCTCCAGTAAGAAGAACCTCTCATATACCTTGTAGGATTCAAAGGAAAGTGTATCGTTACTTAAAAATTCAAGACCACATTTTGTCTTAGTCCCTCATTATTCAAGTATACTAATTGAAATCAGAGGTAGTATTTGACACAAATAAAAGTAGCATAAGCTGGCCCAGAAAATCTCTGAAACATGCAAGCTGTGTGCATTGACAATGATTGTTATTTGAACAGAATATCTTAAGATTAGTCTGAAACAATAGTGTTCTGCAATTAACATTTTTTTAGTGCCTATCGCAATAAAAACATTTATTTTAAGTAAGAGAAAATATTACTATTCTGATTTTAATCTATTAGATACACTAAAGTGTTTCTTTTTTCTTTATATATTAAGGCATAAATATCTCTTACTTTCAAACAATATATTTTCCTTCTCTTCAGAAAAGAAAGAGGGTTATCTATCAGTATATGTTTTGGCTTCGATTTCTACATGAGTGTTAATTAATTCAGTGCTGTAGCACAGACATTCTGTTTGTGTCTGTATGTGCATTTGCATGTTTGAGATAGAGACCTTTTCTCTCTCTTTCCCTCTTTTATTTTATTTTATTTTATTTTATTTTATTTTATTTATTTTATTTTATTTTTGGCAAGCTGAACAGAAAGATCTATCTTTTGACAGGCTGCCACTCTCAAGAGGGCATAAAATCTGCATTTCCTTTCATCTGTCTGGATTAGGGGATTATCCTGCAGCCTGCTTGGTGTCTGAAATACTTTATATCCTTCATCTTTGAGTTCTTTAAACTAATATAACAACAACAGGTGTATTTCTAAGATTTGGCACATGTGTAGAAGAGTGAGAGGTTTTATCACATGGCTGATCTTATAACCAGAATTTTTATTTTTTTTATTTTTTTTTCACAGATAAGTTATTTTAGAAAGTAACAATATCATAACATGGAAGTCATGCTTTTTATTCTTGCTTCATTTTGTGATAAAAGTACATCAAACAACAAAGTTGGAAGCCTGCCCCTATTATTTGATCCAATTTCAGAAGGGAGGAGGGAAGGGAGATGAGAAGAAAATAAGGGAATTAATTAGAGCAGCAAAAACTGTATGTAAAGAGGAAGATTTGTACAGTGGTCTCAAGTGCAATGCTAGAATAAGAAACAAAATTTTATTTAAAAAAAAAACTTTAGAAGAAAGTGCTGTTCCAGTTAATTGCTTCCCATTTTCAAATTTCTAAACTAATTCTAACAGCTCTAGACTAACTGTGTCTACCTGGGCAACACCCCTACCCTACAAGCAGGAATACCAGAGCAGCTGGAAGGGAGCATCTGGGGTGTCTTACTGTGTACTACTGTCAGGCATATATCATTCACCCTGACCCTCACCTCTCTAGAGACCCTCAATTAGTTTGGGCCAGGTGTCCTGGGCCAGGTGCATGGTAGCACTGTATTTTTACTGCAGGTGTTTCAGGGAGGTACCACCAGTAAGAGGCCAGAGATGGCCACTTTGTAAACAAAAACAAACAAACAACCCAACTGAAGAGAAAAATGAAAATGAAAAATAATAATAATAATTTAAAAACAAAAAACAAAACAAAACAAAACAAACAAACAAACAAAAACATATTTTTGCCTACACAATTGGATTGTACAGTCATTATAGTAATGGTTCCCAGCAAGTGTTTTAGTTATGATCTTTCAAGTATTACTTTAGGTATGATCTTTCTTTCTCTAGGTCTTTCATTTTAAAATCAGACCTTTCCTCTATTCTTATACCCAGTTCTTAATCTATTTTATTAATAATTAAATCTACCATCTATCACAAAATATATCAATTAATTCCTTACCTGTCTCAGTACCTTATTCCCCTACTTATTTTGTTTCTTTCTTTCTTTCCCCCCAAAACTCTAATGATTCTTAATCTTTTCAAACTGCTCTGGTATACCTTTAATCCTTCCTGTAGTGCTTCCCAGTAAGAACCTAGACACTCCTTTAGCCCTGCATTTAGAACTCAACTGAGATTTATATAACATCTAATCTATGTGCTGTCTATGCATAACAGTGAACTATGCATAATCTATGTGCTGTCTATGCATAACAGTGAACTTCATTCATAATGGAGTGGGCTGAAAGTCTCTGAGATATTTTGGGGATCTTATTAATTGTTCCTGGTGGTACCAGAATTATAGCAAGGATTTTTAGGTAGTGCTGTGATCATATAGTCACTACCCAAGCAAATCATACAATATAAATGGGGCAGAGCTCAGAGAAGAAAAAGAACAAAGGGGTGTTTATACACATCATCTAGTTCTTTGCCTGAGTGAATAGCCAAGCTGTATTCTAAAGCTGGACATATAATAAATAAGGACAAAATAAAAATTCTGTCTTGTAATTATATTTATTGCATTTTCAACTTTGTTCTTCTGTTTCACTCTACAGTTCTCACTCCATAAGACAATTAAATCACAGAATGACAGAATCACAGAACTGTAGGGGTTGGAAGGGACCTCAAAAGATCATCGGGTCCAACCCCCCTGCCAGAGCAGGTTCCTCAGAGCAGGCTGCCCAGGTAGCCCTATGAAAATATTCATTTTTGTCCTGTTTTAGTCAAATGGAAAATTATGATAAATTATTTGGAAAATAATTTAAATCCTAACACTAGAAGACACTTAACTATGTGCTTAAACTTCATATAGAATGCCCTCAATATAACCAAAATACAAATAAAGGTTTTAGTCATTGTAGTAGTTGTAGTAGTAGTAGTAGTAGTACTAGTAGTAGTACTAGTAGCAGCAGTAGTGGAACACTCGAGAATAAAGAAAAATTTGAGAGAAATTGGTTGTGCAAACCAGGCTAACTAAAAGTGTTTGATGAGGAATGAAGAACTAATGTTTTAGGTGTAGCAATGCCAGAAACAAAGATCACAACTTAAAATGCTTAAAATTGATTGCTTTTGCATGGGAATGATGGGGGAATGACTTGGGAATGACACAGGGCATAGACAGCAACATAGACAAGAAAATGAGATACAAGACTCAAGCAAGTGAGATGAGGAAGACCTAGATGTATGTTTACTACTCTTTATTTTGATATCCTGGGCTGAAACCAGCAATAAGACAGTTGAAACACTGAGAACAGAAAATAAATAAATAAATAAATAAATAAATAAATAAATAAATAAATAAATGAAAGAAGGAAAGAACAGAGACAATCTGTAAGAATGAGAAGCAGAGGGCAGAAAACCAACACCAGTACACAATGAGATAACAGATCAACTCAGAAAAGCAAAGAGCTGGAAATTCTCTCTCCTTCTTTGAGACCATCCAGAAATAACAGACCACTTGCAAGGGACTGAAATGTGCACTGAGGAGAAGGAGGAATAATTATGCACTGTAGCTGTGGGATTGAACACTTGGAGAAATCCTGTCTCACTCACAGTAAGCAAGTGCTTCCAATAGCCATCATGTTTCCTTCTGGCAAGATGGTTAGTAATGTTAGACATATTTGTACTAAAATTATATAGCTCAAGCATTAAAAAGCACATCAATTTGCTAGTATGCCTTTCTTTATATTGTTGCAATATAACTGGCATTCTCTGAAGTTCAGAGTGGTGGAACCTTGATGATACTTCAGTGCTGTGACACAAGTAACGAGAAAAAGCTCTACTTTAAAAATACAGAATGCACACCATTGGCTTTATTTGGCTGTTGTTATCAGAAATGTGCACTGTATAATACAGATTTGTAATTAATCCAAATGCAAACTAAGCAGAAGCTACTTAATTGGACAATGGGTACTCCCATGAGAGACCTGCATGGAAGATACTTTACAGGGGTATGAGAAACCTTATATTTTGTGGAAAAGGCAGCTGTTGATTAGAAAAACAAATGTGCAGTCCCAGATATTGCCAACAGCTTTGGTTCAACCAATGCTAAATCAACAGAGTCAGAAAAGTATTCTGCATTCACTAAGATTATGGAGGATGTTTCCTGGAAGGCAAATGACTTTGCTTTAGAAATAGTACTGATTTACAAAGCCAGGCGGTGTATCTTGCTAGGGTCTTAACAGACAAGGCAGCATGTTATATTCATGCATGTGACATGACTTGAATTTCAGAGAGACCTAATGTGGTGCAGGAAGATTCTGCAGCAAGGTTTTGAGTATGTCAATAGTGTTGATGTGTCCAGAGCAATCAAGAGAACCTTTCAAGAGTACTTAATAAAGGAACGTAATGTCTATATCATTAGTCCCTGGAGTTTCAACCTTGCAAAATTTAAAACATTTTGATTTTTTAATTTAAAAATAGTGTTTTACTCTAAACTTTCCTCTGGCATGTTTAATACCTTTTATCTCATTGAAAAAAAATATTCTAATCATATTTTTTTTTCCAAATTTGTGATTGAATAAAAAAATAAAACATTTCAAATTAAAGAATTTTATATCAACATATGTGTGTATAAAAAGTTAACAAACTCACAAATCCATTTTCATTCAATGTTACTCTAAAGCCTTTTCCAAGTCCATGCTTTCCAAATAACTGTTCTTTACTCCATAACTATGATGTACATTCTCTTTTTCTTGAACCTTGTACAAGTTCAAATTAACCTTACCATCTCTTTACCAAATGACACATAGCAATCTTTATTACTAACCTGCCCCTAGTTTTATTTACCGCTCTACCAGTGTTTATGTCATCCACAGATTTATTTGTATTGATTTTATATTTTCTTCTAGAACATTGATAAAGACACTGAACAACACTGGTCCCTGATGAATGCACATACAGGAGAGTCTGTAAACTATAACCATTCATATGATCAGTCTTTAATACATGGAATATGGATTTAGTGAATTTTGAACAGTGCCATATTTTTTGCAGGTTTTTATACCTTCTTAAAGCAAATGCCTTTGTGTTCTATCTCTAGCTATAGAGACTATAGAGCTATAAAGGCATAATTACTACTCTAAACCAAATGTATTCTCATCAAAAAGACACCATTTGTTTGATAAGAGCTGTTTATTATAAAACTATGCTAATTGTCATTAATTATGCTACTGTCTTTACTGATTACATCCCATATTATTCTTTATTGATGCCTAGATGAAAGCCAAGCTAACCTATTAGTGCTTTCTGAGTTCACATATTTAATCTTCCTTAAATTTTGGTGCAACAAAAAATTACTGATTGTTCTAAAACTCTGAATAAGTTAATATTTGAGAAGTGTAAAAATATTCTTGTCCACTTCCAGCTGTGGTAGGCCACAAAACTGTGAAGTACCTCTGTACACATATTGAGGTCCACTTTATATCCATTTCCTCACGTCCCCCTCCCCCACACCAACAAATTCATTTATTATAGATTTGTTCCTTTTTTTTTTTTTTTTTTTTTTTTTTCTCATAACCAACTTGCATATACTTATCTTTAGACCAGTATTATCTTTTATCCTTAATGGTCATACTCCTTCTCAGTATTTTCACCCTACTCTGCTGATGAAGTATTTATACTCTTTCAAATTCAGCTCTTCTCTTTCTAGGCTAAACAAGGTATAATTTCTTAGTCTAACCAAGAGAAATACTCCATTCTGCTGATCACAATATTAGATTTTCTCTCCATCTGTTCCACTTTGAAATACATTTTCTTGTGTGTGACCAAATATTTAGCAATGTCTAATGAATTGTATTTTTCCTATTTTAATAGGAAATACATCAGTCACTTTTTTTCCTGAGACACACTAGATCACTAGCTCATAGGCATTCTGTGGCTAGTACACCCATCTCTCTCTTTTTCCATGTCATTTCAAATGAATGACCCTCTCTGATTCAAGAGCAGTAGTTCACAGTCAATGCTATTCAATGTTCTTTTCCTGTGATTTAAAAATGTTTAACTTATTTAATGTTTGCTGTTAATAAACCTCTCAATAGAAGAGAATGTATTTCATATGATATGAATACATTCATCATAGAATGGCTAGAGTTTGAAGGAACCTTAAAGATCATCTAGTTCCAACCTCCTGCCATGGGCAGGGATGCTACCTACAAGATCAGGTTGCCTGGGGTGCCACCTCTTAGTTGAAAACTGTTACCATTGTCCTGTCATTATTTGCTTATGTAAAAAGTCACTCTCAATTTTTTAAAAAAGTCCTCTTTAAGTACTGAAAAGCTGCAATAAGGCCATGCCAGAGCTTTCTCTTCTCCAGGCTGAACATCCCCAGTTCTCTCAGCTTTTCTTCATACAAGAGGTGCTCCAGCACTCTGATCACTTTGTGGCCCTCCACTGGACCCACTCTAGCAGATCCCCTTCCTTGTGTTGGGGGCCCCAGACCTGGATGCAGGACTCAAAGTGGGGACTCACAAGGGCAGAGTAAAGGGGCATAATCAACTCCCTCAACCTGCTGGCCACACCTCTGTTGATGCAGCTCAGGATGCAGTTGGCCTTCTGGGCACTGCTGTGCACTACTGTGCACTGCTGGCTCATGTCAAGCTTTTTGTCCACCAGAAACCCCAAGTCCTTCTCTGTAGGGCTGGTCTCCATGAGTGTTTCACCCAGTCTGTTCTCCTGTCTGGGATTGCCCTGATCCAGGTGCAACACCTTGTTCTTGGACTTGTTGAACCTCACTGGGTTCACATCAGCCCACTTCTCAGGCTTGTCCATATCCCTTTGGATAGCTTCCCTTCCTTCTGTGGTATCAACTGCACCACTCAGCTTGGTGTCATCTGCAAACTTTCTGAGGATGCAATCAACCCCATCACTTATATCATTGATGAAGATATTAAACAACACTGGTGTCAAGATGGACTCCTGAGAGACACCACTCATCACCAGCCTTCCACCTGGACATGGAGCCATTGACCACAGCTCTCTGGCTGCAGCCATCCAGACAACTCCTTATCCACCAAATAGTCCACCTTTCAAATCCATATCAAATCCATCTCAATTCATCCTCATCAGGATGTCATGTGGGATCATGTCAAAGGCCTTACAGAAGTCCAGGTAGATGACGTCAGTCTCTCTTGGTCAACTGATGCATTCACTCCACCACAGAAGGCCACCAGATTGATCAGGCACAATTTGATCTTGGTGAAGCCATGCTGGCTGTCTTAGATTACCTCCTTGTCTTTCATGTACCTTGACATTGCTTCCAGGAGGATCTGTTCCATGATCTTTCCAGGCACAGAATTGAGGCTCACTGGTTGGTAATTCTCTATGTCTTCCTTTCTACTCTTTCTAAAAATGGGAGTGATTTTTCCAGTCACCAGAGACTTCACTTGACCGACAGGACTTTTCAAATATAATGGAGAGGCTTGGCAACTGCATCAGCTAGTTCCCTCAGGGTCCTGGGATGCATGGCATCGGGCCCCATAGACTTGTACCTGTTCAGTTTTGTCACATGGTCTCAAACCTGCTCTTTGCTCACAGCTGGCAGGACTTTGGTCCCCCAGTCCAAGCCTAGAGTTTCAGGGACTCAAGGGATGTGGGAAGCCTGGCAGCAAAGACTGAAGCAAATAAGTTGTTGATTACCTCAGCCTTCTCCCTGTCTGGTGTTACCAATTCTTCATTCTTGTTTATCAGAGAGGGTACACTCTCCTTGGTCTTTCTTTTTTGGCCAATGTACCTATTATTGACCTATTATTGACCTGTTCTGGCCAATGTAACAATGTACCTCCCTTATTTTTTGCCAAGCGCAGTTCCAGCTGTGCATTGGCTTTCCTGATCCCATCCGGACAGCATCCTTGTACTCTTCCCAGGTCAGATGTCCCTGCTTCCACTGCCTGTGCACTTTCTTCTTACACCTCAGCTTGACCAGCAGGTTCTTGCTCAGCGATGCTGTTTTCCTTCCCTGTTTGATTTTCTACACATGAAATGAAGGGCTCTTGTACTCTGTGAAAAGTACATTGTCCCACTTTTTTCCAAAGACACTATTTGGTGCTCTACCAAATAGTTCAGACTCCCCTGTAACATGGGGATGGTCATTCTTGTCAAAACCTGAAGTAGATCCAGAGATGAGGAAAAAGCTGAGGTGCTTAACGCCTTCTTTGCCTCAGTCTTTAACAGCAAAACCAGTTGTTCTCTAGACGCCCAATACCCTGAGCTGGTGGAAGGGGATGGGGAGCAGAATGTGGCCCCCACAATCCACAAGGAAATGGTTGGCGACCTGCTACAGCATTTGGATGTACGCAAGTCGATGGGGCCAGATGGGATCCACCCGAGGGTACTGGGAGAACTGGCGGAGGAGCTGGCCAAGCCGCTTTCCATCATTTATCGGCAGTCCTGGCTATCGGGGGAGGTCCCACTTGACTGGCAGCTAGCAAACGTGATGCCCATCTACAAGAAGGGTCTGAAGGGCAGACCCAGGGAACTATAGGCCTGTTAGTTTAACATCAGTGCCAGGGAAGCTCATGGAGCAGATTATCTTGGGTGTCATCATGCGGCAGTTGCAGGGCAAGCAGGCGATCAGGCCTAGTCAGCATGGGTTTATGAAGGGCAGGTCCTGCTTGATGAACCTGATCTCCTCCAATGACAAGGTAACGTGCTTAGTGGATGAGGGAAAGGCTGTGGACATGGTCTGCCTTGACTTCAGTAAGACATTTGACACCGTCCCCCACAGCATTCTCCTCAGGAAACTGGCTGCTCATGGCTTGGACTGGTATACACTTCGTTGGGTTAAGAGCTGGCTGGATGGCCGGGCCCAGAGAGCTGTGGTGAATGGAGTCAAATCCAGTTGGAGGCCGGTCACTAGTGGAGTCCCCCAGGGTTCGGTACTGGGGCCGGTTCTCTTTAACATCTTTATCAATGATCTGGATGAGGGGATTGAGTG
>NW_023303667.1:1529-3451 GCF_011077185.1 Oxyura jamaicensis | reverse complement strand
CCATCCCATCCCCATCCCATCCCCATCCCATCCCCATCCCATTCCCACCACCCACAGGTGCTCAGTTCCCCATGGGCCCCATCCCACATGGGCTCCACCACAGGCACCTCTCCAGCCCCCTGCCCCCCTGCAGAGCCCCCACGCCCCCTCCACCACCCATGGGACCCCTTCCCCTCCCCAGCGTTCAGGGGCCCTTTGGTGTCCCCAACTTTCCCCGCACCACAGCCGAGCCTGGGAGCAGCCCCCCGGCACCCCCGGGTCCCCCGCTGCCGACACCTCAACCACACGGGGAATTTCCAGCTCAGCGCGGTGCCCGTGGGTGCGTGGATTGATAAATAGAGGATGGATGGACGATGGATGATGGATAGGTGGATGATGGGTGGGTAATAGATGCGTGGGTAAGCGTGGGTGGCACGTCGCCTTGCCCCACTGCCGGTGCCATCTCCCAGAACCCCCACCACCCAGGGACAGCTCCGTGCCACCCCGCCGTGCTGTCCTGTGGGCAGGGAGCCTGGGGATGCTCCCCCCCGGGGGCACGAGCTCCCCAGTCACTTCCCGAGCTCCCCAATTGCTTCCCAAGCTCCCCAATCACTTCCCAAGCTCCCCAATTGCTTCCCAAGCTCCCCAGTTGCTTCCCGAGCTCCCCAGTCACTTCCCAAGCTCCCCAATCACTTCCCGAGCTCCCCAATTGCTTCCCAAGCTCCCCAGTTGCTCCCTGAGCTCCCCATTCACTTCCCAAGCAGCCGCTCTGAAATTTCACACCAAGGCTTAGAGCGAGATTCCCCTAAAGCCCCTCCGTGCCCCCAGGGCCTGCCCGCTCTCCAGCGACCCTCTCTTCTTCCCTGTGCCGACTGCTCGTGCTGCGTTATCTGTTGGGGTATTGCTCTGCCCATCCCCACGGCTTTCACTCTTGGGGTCCGGCTGCCCCGCAGCAACGGGGACCCCCTGGAGGACAGGGACCTCGACGTCCAGCTCCAGCCCTGGCTCCTCCAGCGCTCGCTGACAGCGGGGACACACAGGGCACCCCACCGGAGGTGCCCCGTGGTGGCTCTCCCCACTGAGGCTCCTCGGCCACCGCTGTCCCCGCGCCCCGGCTCGCCATGGGGAAGCTCTGCCGCGGCATCGTCCCCCTCCTCGCCTGGTTCTTCATCGCCTTCCAGGAGGGTAAGGGCGGCTCTCGCTTTCCCTGGGGTACCCAAATTTCCTTTGCTCAAGCCCGGCCTTCCCGTGGGTCCCCACCTAACTTGGGGGTGGGGGCTGTGGGGGGGGGGGTGTAAAACCATTTTCTTCCCACTTCACCTCCATGCAGCCTCTCGGCAGCCCCAGCTTCCGCGCTGGCACCGCGTCCTCCACCACAGGTCGCGTTAGGAAGGGGTCGGTGCCTTTTCAGAGCACCTCGAATCCACCCAGCACCCGGGGCATGGGGCCTGTGCTGGGTCAACAGCGCTGCGAAGACCCCGCGGTGTGCAAAGACCCCCCCCCAAGGTCTCGCTGGAAACCTTGGATGGGTGGAAAATAACAGCTTTTGCTTCCACCTCCCCTCGGGGCCAGACCTCCCAGGAGCCGGGCAGCGGGGCGCAGCCCTCCCAGACCCCCCAGCAGTGTGCAAGGGGAACCCAGGGCCCCTTGCTGGGGTCGCCTGCCGCGGGGCGAGCGTCGGGGAGAGCTTGCAGGGGGTGCAGGGGATGCTGTGGAGCTGCGTACCCGCCAAGCTTCGGGGCACAGCAACGCCTTTTTGGGCTGCTCTGGGCTGTGCAAAGCCCCGGCAGAAATTTATGGGGCTCTGCAGCGAGTGAGGACCGTGGCGGCGATGCGCAGCAGGCACGGGGCTGGCTGACGGCACCGGCGAGCAACGCCACCCCCCCCCCGTGCACCCCCAGCCACCCCAGAGCTGCATTTTCTCACCGTGTTTCTTGGCTGGC
>NW_023303667.1:0-1429 GCF_011077185.1 Oxyura jamaicensis | reverse complement strand
CCAAGCGCTGCTGAGATGAAGCAGGGAGCAGAAACCCCCCCCCCCCCCCCCCGGGAGCGGGGGAAAGGGGATGAAATATTTCATCGTTTTTATTTTCAGGGCCACGCACAGCTCTGTTTTGGGGATGCGGGGGGGGGGCTCTGCCCCTGCCCCAGCCTCCAGCCCCATCTCTTTGCAGCAGCCCCGGCACAGAAGCAGCCCCGCAGCCACGCCGAGGAGCGCCTCTTCAAGCACCTCTTCACCGGCTACAACCGGTGGTCGCGGCCGGTGCCCAACACCTCCGACGTGGTCATCGTGAAGTTCGGGCTCTCCATCGCGCAGCTCATCGACGTGGTGCGTAGCCCACCGGGGGACCCCAGCCCGGGACCTCTGAGCCCCACGGTGCTGCCCTGGAGCCCCCCCAGCCCCGTGCCGTGGCTGCGAGCCCCCTGCGACCAGCTCAGCCCCCTGAGGAGCCGCTCATGGGTTTGGGCACGGTTTGGTGCCGCTCTGGGCTCAGAGCCTTGCCCCAGCAGTGAAATAGCCAGGGCTTGCTCCCACTGGGATGCTCAGGGCTCCTTCCACTTCTTACCCACTGCCCCGACCCGTCTGCTTGACCACGGGCAGGGGAAACTCTTGCACGGCGGGCTCCAGGCAGCAGCACCCCCTGCCCATCTCCAGGGGGTGACAAGCCACCCATCGCCTGCCCAGCCCTCCAACAAGCTGGGGGCTCTGCTCCCCTCATCCCCAACCTCCCTCTCGGGAGCAGGAGGGCATCGAGGCGCATCCATCCGTCTATTTTTGTCCTCCCGTCGCAGCTGTACGCAGCCACGTCCTATTTGTTGCTGCCATCTAGCGAGCAGCCAGCCGGCCTCTCCTTCACCTTGCACTGGTTCCAGTTGCTTCCAGGAGCTGAAGTCCAGAGGCAGAAGGAGCTGCACGGCCAGCGGTGGGATCCCAACTCTGGGATCCCGCCTTCTCTGTCTGCCCCCTCTCATTTCTCCCCGTTTCATCCCCACCACAGGATGAGAAGAACCAAATGATGACCACGAACGTCTGGCTGAAGCAGGTAGGAGCCTGTGCCCTCCTCGGGCAGGAGCGTGCCAAGGTGGGCAGAGCATTTGGGGCAGAGAGACCCTGCTGGGGGCATCTCCGTGGTGTCACCCCCCTGGGGAGTGCTGCCAGAGGAAGAGGAGGAGGAGGAGGGTGACACCAGGCAGACCCAGGGCCACCTGATGCCCTCTGTGTCCCCCTCCAGGAGTGGAGCGACTACAAGCTGCGCTGGAACCCAGCAGACTTCGACAACGTCACCTCCATCCGGGTACCCTCCGAGATGATCTGGATCCCTGACATCGTGCTCTACAACAAGTGAGATGGGGTGTCCCCAGGGCCAGCTCCCCAACCCCATCCCATCCCATCCCCATCCCATCCCCATCCCCATCCCCATCCC
>NW_023303666.1:5736-11613 GCF_011077185.1 Oxyura jamaicensis | reverse complement strand
TTTTTTTTTTTTTTTTTTCCTAACCAATTCTTTTTCTATCTGTTTAAACATTGAAGCCATTCTTGTTTTTTTAAAAGGATTTTTTTCCCCTAACATTCAGGCCTTCAGATAGTAAATCAAGGTAGGAAGCATACTTCACTTGCAAGTTTCCAAAAATATATTCTATACAAGTTGTCTGCAGAAGTGTTTTTTTAACATCTCTTCCTTCATAGCCATCCTGGATACTAATGTCGCACGTTTACTGTTAACAAATGTTTGCAACAACTTGCAAAAAGATCTGGGCATTTGCCCACAGCCTAAATTTAATGTAGCTCGGGATATGAATATCACTGGTTTAAGCCTTTGCAATGTATTAGAGACAACTAGTTTTTCATCATTTGTTTTTATACGGTTCCCTGCAGAGACTGAAGAGACGAATTTCTTTCCCCAGGCAGAGGAACAACAGATGGTGTGAGTCAGGTAGGCCTGCCAGGGTGCATATGAACAGACAATCAAGAGATGGGAGGCTTTCCTTTGGAAACACAATAGAGCAGCACAGCCAAAACATCGTTTTTAGTGATTGCCTGGGGGAGGAACTTCCTCCTTCTTCTCCTGAGCCCAGGACAGCAGAAAGGGGATCTGCTTGGATGAATTTGGGTGCAGGTTGAGATGAGAAAAGGAGGCTGGAGCAGCCTTGGAGGCCTGATGAACAGACTGAGGGTCCCGCAGGAGGAGCACGGATCCTGAAATGTTGAGTAAAAGGGCCTCCAACAAAATATGTGCACTTTGTTTTTCCATTGGAAGTCTTGTGATAGGTGGGTAATCAGAAAAGCAGACATAAGGCCTTTCTGTCTCTAAAATCTAAGGATATTTTCAAGAGCTGGCTTGCAAAACTCCTTTCCTGTGATACAGCAAGCTTCTCCTGCTCAGGGTAGTTTTGTGTGCAGGTGGGATTTGCTGTCCACCAAAGACATCTCTGTGGGAGCTCTTGGTCCATGAGAAGCTGCTCATGAACCACTCACCAGTTTCCAGGACAGGGACAGGGCTGTGTTACAAAGTAGTGGCTCAGCTCTAGGGCCGAGAAAGACCAATTCCAGGAAATATGTAAAAAGGGAGGAAAAAATGACTGGAAGGGAGGCAGTATCCTACAGCATTTGAGAGCTTCTCACATTTATACTTCGCTCTTCAGAGAATTCCTGACAGAAGAAGTTAGGTGAAAGCCAAATATTTTCCAAGGTTCATATGAAGCCATACAAAGCTGCAATATGCAGATCATATGCATAGCTTTCCATATGATGAAAAGTTTGGTATACCTCCATTCCCCAGCATTTTGAGTGAAGGTATGAGAATGCTTAACCTGGTCTGGCAAAGCCCTTTCACCTTTTGGTCGTAGATCTGCCCATTTGATATCTGTATCACCCATTTTTGATGAACAAAATGGTGTGTTTCCCATCAGGATAGCACAAGCTGGGGCATATCTGGAGGCCACAGTGGTATAAGGTGCCTGATAAGAGTCGAATGTGGTCTCTAGATGGTGACGGTGTTCGAAACAGATTGCTCTGTTTCAGTACCCTCTCTCAAATAGAGTGACATCAGGTTAAAGAAAAAAAAATCTCATACATTTGTTGAGAAAAAGTTAGTTTAAGAAGTGTCCTGATGGCATATATCACTGTGTAATTGTTTTTACAGTTATTCTCCTTTCATCCACTTCAGGATAATTTAAAACATAACCTGCTGAGGCAATTAAAAAATCTGATACAGAATGATTTCCCCTGTAAAAGTGTGGCTCTGTAAAATCAAAATCTTTTGTTGGTCTCTTTTCCATGTGTTAATATTTTCAGTGGAAAATTACAAAACAAAAAAATTCAAGAGAATATTGTTTTGTTCTGCCTCTTTAAAAGATTAATGTCTTAAGGAAGGAAATACTTCATTTCTATGTTACAATGCTTCCTTATAACTTTTATATTTCTGATTATAATTAAAATATATATATATATTTCTTTTTAGATAAAAAACTATTCATTTCATCCTGATTTAGGGCAGAATATTAAAAAACTGTGTTTGTGTTTTTGACCAGCTCTAATTATTTGTGTCATTATCAATATCTACACATAGGCACAGCTGCTTTATTTTCAAGCCATTTTGTCAGCTCTTAAAGGAAACTGCCAACTACACGAGGAGGCCATAAGAGATATGTTTTTATAGAGCTCAATCCCTAATCAGCCTGAGCCCGGGACAGCATGGCCCTCAGATGAGTATGTGGGACAGCTGGTTTGTCGTCCATCTGGAGCACTGTCCTCTGACATTTGGAATAATGGAATATTGAAAAGGCAGCTTGCTGGATGTGCTTCTGCATGACTTAAGTCTCAGGGGTCTTTGTCACACAACCACAGCCCTTGAAATTACTGCCTCCACTCTCCCCCAAGCTCCCTCTTCCTCAAAAGAGAGCAAAGGCCCCAAATCCCCATTTATTAGCCTGGGTACCCATTGGGATGCTGGGAAAAGGGAGAGCTTGAGGCAGAAATTTGGGCAGTAAGCAGCCTTTGGGCTGATCCATTCTATGAGCTTGTCAAAGTGCTGTGTGCTGCCAGGGCTTCAGGGGGACTCCAAGTGACGTTAACCAGGACCATTAATTGCAGTTCGGCCTCACACTGGGTGCTGCTGTCGTTGGCTGCTACAGGAAGGACGTAGCTCTTTCTAAAGCCTCCTGCAGCTCTTTCCAGAGACAGAAGTGTCCTGTTTGTTTTTACAGTATATTATGTTTTCATGTATGTGGGCACATGTAGAGAAGTATAACTACTTTTCAAGTAAACGTGAGAAAGATCAGTCCAAGTGGGGAACATCCCTTGCATTCACAATTGTTCCTTTCCTTCTCTAGTTTGTTCCAGCATACCCCCAAAATTTATTTAAACTCCTGAGCTAGCAAAATAATAATAATAATTAAAAAAAAAAAAAAAACTATCTAAAACAAACAAAAGAAAGCCCCTAAAACTCCCAAGGGAAGAGAACTAGGTTAGGTTATCTGACTTCTGAAAATCACCTAGTGCCTTGGTACTGAGCAGTGCCATTCAGGAAGCAGGAGCTGAGGGCTTTTCAGAAAGTCACGTTCATACCTGCTCGCTGCTTCTTTTGCCTCCTCAGGACTTTGCATCTTGTGAAGACACAAAGAGATTTGTACAGACCTTGTGAAAAACCTGAATTTTCAGGGCAATATGAGGGATGGTGCGCAGAGCCAATCAAGTTGAAGCGCAGTGCTTGCCAGAATGCCTAAAATATACAAAAGCATTACAATTTGAGTTTCCTAGGAATATATTTTTTTCTGACTTTACCCATTATTGGCATGATGATTTATAGCTCTATTTGTAGCATTATTTACAATGTTTTGGAATTTATGTAACCAACTAAGAGCTCTGCTTTCATTTCATGAACATAAAATGCAGCTGAAAACCACACTAATGCAAAGAATGGTTTTAGCAACGGGTAGGAAGAGCGGGGATTACCCAGGATACTGGAAAAACTTCTTCCATCCTGCTGTCAAATTCCTCATGCAATCAAAGGGGAAAGCAGAAGCTTTTAGTGAGTATAAATTAGCCTGGCAACAATAGCTTCATTTATGGTACAGCCATAAGAAAATACTAAGTCCACTTCATCCTTCCTTTCCAAAAGTCAGTTCAGCTTTCTTCTGAAGACACATATGAAGGATTTTCAAAACAATTCTGTGTCCCATTTCCTGCGTAGGACCTTAATCTCATCAAAAGCATTCACTGCACTCAAAGGTTATTTCTGTCTTGTTTTGATGCTACAGATTTAAAGAATGAGATCATTGCTGTTGGACGTCCAGCTGTTAAAGAATCTGCCCCTCTTTTTAAGAAGTGCAAGAGGAAAACACTGTGTCCTTGCCAGAAAAGCAATCAGATAATAAGATTTCATTTTATTTAATTGGGAAAAAAAGAATCAGACATGATGTGATCTGTGGATGAATCAGCAGAGACAAGAATGTCTGTGACCCAAAAAATGTTTAATCTTGAAGTGATTGCCATATTGTGTGTGGAACGACTTTTACCTCTTGTAGTCTAGTTTTCCATCTTCATCACAAAATACTCCTAACGCACTGCATTTCCACGCAGTGCTGATACTGATGATTTTATCACAAGTCTCTTGACAATTGTTTACCTTCTTAAGGCTTAGTTCTAGAATTGAAAGGAGAGGAATCTTGGATAACATTTTATGTAAAGGTTAGTTTCTGATCACGCTGCCTACAGGAAAAAAAGTGATGAACATAATGAAGATCCAGCTAGAGTTTCTACAGTGTTTATCTGCTGCCCATCACTTGATTTTTTGTTTAAAGCAGAAGGCTGGCAGAAGTGCTTATGTGCTTTAGGTCTTTACACAATTATAGGCACCAGTAGAATTTTAGGGGGAGTTGAGGACCTTCATCCGTGCAACATGCAGCAAGATTATGATTCCGAACTTTATAGCAGGAGAAGATGGAGGAGAAAGACTATGTGGTGTGCTCATTTGTTAACATAGAGACACTCTTTATAGCAGGAGAAGATGGAGGAGAAAGACTATGTGGTGTGCTCATTTGTTAACATAGAGACACTGCCTTGCTGTTGCTAGAAGTTTGGGGTGGAATATAATATGGTCATTATTGTTTCCAGATAAGTTTTATTTTTTCCTCCTTTTACTATTCCTTTGGAAAAATTCTTATTTAACCATTGTTCATGTGCTCTGAATTTAAAGGACCATTATCAGAATTTAGGCTACAAGAATTATAGTCATTTGAACAAATTTCAGAAGGCTGATTGACTTGTTATGATATTTGCAGCACACAGAGGGAGTTTAATTATAGCAGAATGCATTTTTCGTTAACATGGAATTGTTTAATTATGAATTCTGTGGTGGCTCTAGAAATGGAAAGAATGACTGAACTTGAACAATAAAGCAAAAGACAGACACAGCTAATGCCATGCTAGGATGAGGTTAAAGACAGAGCTCATGGGAAAACAAAGTACTTGCACAAATACTGTCATCATATCATCAATTAATTATTATTCAGAATGTTTTCCACTAAACTCTTAATGCTGATAAACATTAAATTAAATTCTGGAGCCATCCCTGCTGGTATGCCCTTACCCATCTGGAGGGATATGCAGCTTTATTGCAACTGCTGAAGACAGATACAGAAAATCTTACATTTGGTCTGCTTTGATGATGTCGTGATAAGTTGCTACAGTGGCAAACCTTTATACCAGGGTGTATTGGAAATTAGCCAGAATTTCCAACAGACATCTTCACTACTATTGCAAATAAATTGCTAAAAGGTAAACTTCCAGTGAATATTTTTGTTGTGCCCCTACTGCTTATGTTGCAAATCATAAATCCTCCTCTACCTGAGGAAGATGAGCCATTTTCCTGTTCAACTGTCTTCTAAATGTGCTGAATTTTGCAGCTAGATTCTGCCAGTCTCTCCTATTTCCAAACTGTCACAACTGAGCTATCCCTGTTGTACTGATAAAAGATATTTTTTTGCACATTAAATAACCATGCGATTACCTTTTTAAAGTCATGTCTCATGTCTTCTCAACCCCTGGTGATGGCATTTGTCTCTTTCACAACTTCTTCCTGATGGGTCAGGCCTCTCTCCATGCAACACCCTCCCCAGCAGTGGCTCTAGGAGATGGGGTTGGCATCTTGGTGGCACTTCTTAGCAATGTGCCTTACAGGTCTGAGGAGCAGGTGGACAGAATAACATGGAAGTAAGCAATCCCCAATCATTTGTGGGATGTTAGAAGGAAATGTATATAAAAATTCTTGAAGTCCTTTGATGGCAGCTAATCTTCTTCTTCTTCTTCTTCTTCTTCTTCTTCTTCTTCTTCTTCTTCTTCTTCTTCTTCT
>NW_023303666.1:0-5726 GCF_011077185.1 Oxyura jamaicensis | reverse complement strand
CTTCTTCTTCTTCTTCTTCTTCTTCTTCTTCTTCTTCTTCTTCTTCTCCTCCTCCTCCTCCTTCGAGTTGGCTATGGACAAAGAACTAAGAAATACTTAAAAGATGGCTGGAAAATCTTTTTGGTGAATATATTAAATGGCTAGAAAGTTATAACTCCTTGCTTGAAAGAAATGACAGCATGACTTGTCCTCCTTGTTCAGGAAAGACAAAAACTAGAAATGGAAAAATCACTGATGAGAAATTGGAAAGAAAAAAAAAAAAGTGTAGTGTTGAAGAAAGCCAAAGGCATTAGAGAAAACCTTGCATCTACAAGACGCAAAGCAATACTTAATTTTAATTGGGGGGGGAGGGGGGGGGGAAGGGGGACTGTAATAAAAGACACAAACCTTAGAAGATTCTCCATCCAGTGGACAAGGTCTTCTCAAAAATCAGTCACTAAAGGGAAATACAAGGCAGAAAGGGGTAGGTTTCAGTTCGGTGATCCAGGGAAGCTGTGGCAGTGACTGCTGCCGGATGGGGACACCCCAGCTTGTTCCTGTCCCCATACTGCAGACACAAGTCCCCATGCCCTCCCTCACTCTGGCTCTTCTCTTTTTTTTGTTAGCTTTGATTTTTGAACCACGTTATGGTAGGATCAGGCAAGCATCAACCCAAGGCCATTGCACATGGCCATGGGTGGGGAAGGGAAGTGGGGCTGCATTTTAGCAGCAGCTTGCCATGGGAACAGCTTTGCTATGTTTAAACCATGCTGTTAAACTCACTTCTTTGGGTGGTGTTTTGCTTTATAATTCCAACATCGTTAAACGCACAAGAACATCCTTCCTCTGATTTAATTGTTAAATAATCTGCAAAATAATGGGAAGTAGTAATCATCATGGTAGTAACTACTGCTTTCTCCTGTGTAACTTTGATTTATTTCTTCCTGAAGGAGATGGTGCAAAGGACCTGCAGCTGCAAGAGCAATTACAAATGTATATTATCCCCATTATTCCTTACAGTTTTTGCCCTTTTTTTTTTTTTTTTTTTTTTTTTTGAATAATGGAACAAAAAATTTTGAAAGACACAACTCTTAAGCCAGCTTTTGACAGGAGAATGGCATATGGAGTACCTGGTACAAACTGTATATGAGCTTAATTCAGGTTGGCATATTTTTACACATCAGATACTTAGTGGAAGAGGTGAACAGTTTCTCGCTTAGTTCCTTAAATTTCTTGCTTACAAACATATTTTTTTTTCTCCTCAGTTCTTCAGAGGGTGAAGTTTTATATGTCCTTGTGTTCATTTCCTCTTCTCAAAACCCTCTTGGAAGAGCCTGAAGGACCACTTACAAGTTTATCACCTAATAAATTCATCCTTGGTTTTTCCAGAGTGTCCTTAGCAAGGATGGAAAGAACAAAACCACATCAAATATACTAAGCCCAATTTGTGTAGGCACATCCTCCTGTATATATGCTGGCCAGTCATGTGCATACTCAGTAGTGTCAGGGCTTGGATCAAGAGGAAAGCCATTACAAATGCAGAAATCCCAGAGAAGAACATGGGCACAAAGTTTGTTTAGGAGTGTTATTTATCTTCTAGTGATGTTAATCCCAGATGGAAAAAGAAAAGAGTGAAATATAATAGAGTCAATAGCTTTGTCCAGTGCTGGTGGTTTGAAACTGCTGACTTAAGGTGAGCATCCTCCATTCAGGGCTGCAGAATATGCAGTATGTGAAGTCAGTGATGGACAGGATTCTTTCTTTTCTCCTAAAGTACCAAACTGCTAAATGTCCCTCTTCTTTTTCTACCTGTTCCTGATTTAACTGTTTCCTCTCAAAAGCAATGTCTCGTCTGACAAAAACAGATTGAAGGGTGAGGTCTTGAAATTTAGTGAAAAGGCAATAAACCTGTAGCCATTCTAGTCTTGTAGTGAAAGTGAGTTTTTTTCAGGTGCATTCACCCTCTTTACTGAAAAACCCTCCCCAGGATTCCTTCCCTGCTCCAAAACTTTTTAACATTTTTGTTTTGTTTTGTTTTGTTTTTAGTCTACATCCACCTTGCTGTGAGGTTTGTTGCCAAATTAGAAGGAGTTGTACATGTTGGGAACAGTTTCCTAGGTGTATAAACGATGCTAACGCTTGTGTGCTTTCCTGGTTTAGCTATGCCCCCTTCTGAAACTTCATCTTTACAAGTGCAGGAGTGAAATATGGCTCAACACGCTCTGCGTATCAGAGACAGCACTGGGATCCTGTCCTCAGATCCTGGCATGGAAATTGAGCTGATTGTACAGGTCTGGAATTGCTTTTAATGTAAGTCACTGGCTTCAGCACAGTGTCAGACATGAGGAAGTGGCTGACCACACATCATTACCTTCAGAGTGATTTGCTGAGATCACAAGCCCAGCACAAAACCTGAAGGAAAACCTGGGACTTTTCCAAAGGAAGGTACAGCAGCCTCTCAGTAAATTTCTTATCAAAAATAAGAAAAAATCATTCTTAAGCAGAAAGATTTTGTTGTTGCTGCTGAAAGAACAGACACGTCTACACAGCACGTAATCTGCCAACACTATCGCCCCTCATCTGCGCACTGCAGGTGCTGCTTCTTGGCTGCCCCTCGCAGTGAGCTGATGCAGCAGCGCCTCGCCGTGCCTGCCTTCACCGAGGCAAGCGGCAGAACAGGCTCGATACCTTATTTCTGGGATATCTGAGACTTATTCTTACTACTCAAGCAGTAGTTCCTGTTTTATTTATGGCTATGCATGAACTTTCATTCCAATCTCCCCTTCAGATCATGGGTTGATATTTACCTTTTTATTTATTTATTAAGCTTACATATATTTTTAACATCCAAGAAATATCTACTATCTGTTATAAAAAAATTAAATCTCATCTTAAAAGTACTAAAGATGCTTTTTCTTACTTTGTATTCAATGTGCTGAGCATTACAATTTCAAAGGACAATTCTTTAGTCCAGAATTTTATTCCAGCTAAACTGGCTGAAATTCCATGGAAGCTTTTTATTTATTCCCCGGTACAGATGTTACAGTATGGTATTTTCAAACAACTTTTATGACTTACTACATGTCAGTCTGACCAGATCTCTTAAAAAGTGTGACGGAATGCAGTGAGATATAGCTCGTTGGTATTGCAGGAAATTGGAATATGCGGTCAACACACGTTCAAAAGATTCAGAGAAAAAATAATTATTTTGATGTGAAAGTAAAAAATGTAGTACCAGGAGAGCAGAAAGTACTAAGTGAAACACATTTAACCTAACATGATAGCTTACTATTACAAAGGTTGATGCTAAATTCTCAGTACAGATTATTTCAGTTAGCAGAAAATATATAGATAGGTAGATTTATTTAAAACTTACAAATGTAACTTTTAAAATATTTATTTATTTATAAGAACTGGTTGTCTAGATATCATTGGTTCTACTCCTAAAATTTCTTTACTGTAATGCAAATATACTTGACAAAAATGTCATGCAGCAGGTCAGAGGGGGTGTTAGGTTTGCACAGCCCCGAAGAGGGGTCCCCGCTGCTTTGTAGGCAGCCCCCAGCCCCATGTTCAGAGCACAGGGCAGGGGGAACCCTCTTCAGAAAGGGTCTCACCCCTTCTCCCTGCTCTTACAAAGGCTCTACGTATATGTTCACTCGCTGCACCTGGGGGCACGGGGGGTCCGGAAACTTTTGGAGCTGCTGTCAGGCTGCAGCCACATCAGGCAGAAGGCTTGCGGTTGTAGGGGGAAGCAGAAAGCAGGGCAAGGTGCGAGGTATCTGCCTTGTGTCAGCCTTTGGGCTCTGCCAGAGCTCCTCTCCCCCAGGCCTCCAGTAGGAGCTGAGTCAGGCAGTTGCTGCTGAAGGCCTCCAGAGGGAGATCCTGCCCCTCGAAACCCTCGAAACTTTAGTTCCTTCAGCTCAACTCCACCCTACAGCCTGAAAAGTTTCATCAGACAGGAAAGAGAGGCCGAGACAGGATCACCTGTCAGCACGGGTCAGCTCCGTCTGCGACAGGGATGGGGAAAGTTGTGGCAGATGTGACAGAGCCCCTGGCTGAGCAGAACGAAACCTCAGATCCTGTGGAGAGCAGAAAAGAACAAAGATGGTCCTGCCAAGCACCATCAAGGACCAGAATAAACGTGACCTACGCCTGCTTTCTGTCAGAGCAGTACAGAACCGAAGAGCTAAAGCTGAAAGTTAAACTCCCTTTGAGACCTGCAAGAGCTGGTCAAATGCCACTGAAGAGTAGCTACGGGTTTTGGGGATTTGTTTGTTTGTTTGTTTTTGTGGTAGATGCTAATGTATCTGATGCTTGCTCACAGTTGTCACCAGGACGGCGTGTCTGTCACCTTGTCCCTTGGAGGTGGTGAGCTGCAGCAGCTACTGGTCCCAGCTGAGGGGATTCCCGTTCCCACCCTTGCCACCAGGCTCAGCTGGCGAGGGAACCGAAAAATAGCACTTGAATCATTTGTCCTGACTGCTGAGTGGCAGGTGCTCTGAGCTCATACCCTATCACTAAGGGAGATCTCCTTGAATTTTGGCAGCTGAAGGCACTGATGATGCCTGCTGCATATGCCCCAGAGGGCTCTGCTCCTGTATGGGGCCAGACTGACCTTCAATTATTGCATTTTTGGTCAAGTATTCTAAGGACTCTTTACTCCTAAATGAAAATATCCAGTTATTTAGCAAGCTTATATCCATGGCTTCATGTGCTGGGTAACTCTGCCATGTCTCTCTCTATTTCGTATTGCTGAGGATCCATCTGAAATATAGCTTTCAGAGTGTTTGTTTGTTTGTTTTGCCTTTTTTGTTTTTGGTTTTGTCCAGTTAGGATGGATGCTGAGAAAATGGAGGGGAGGGTGCCGGGACTGTTAGGGACCCAGAACGTGTCACCTACAGGCAAGGGAGCTGCACTTCTTTAGCCTGCTGGGAGGAAATTAGGGAGTGCCCTGCTGAAGAATGGAAAAAAAGGTAAGTTTAGTGGCAAAGGGAGAGAATTAATAATAAAACTTTCATCCACTGACACTAAAAATCCTAACCTCTCCGAGGTTGCTTTCTTTCTTTCATCAGACACCGTGGATGTAGAGGGCTATAGGAGTAGGGATACTGTGGAACTGGGTGCTCCATATAAGTTTATTTGTCCAGGATCTCTAGTTATCAGATGGTTCTACTGGGATACTGGTGTACATGTATTCCGATTCCAAATTTTACCTTCTGCCAGGCTGTCATATGCCCAGAAATCCCCAAAAAAGCAACAGAGTAAAGGTACCTGGCTATAAAGTGCATGTGAAATAAATCCACTGCTGTCGACAGGCACACAGCATATCTGATGTCCAGCAGCAGTGTGCCTGAACAGGAAGACCAGCAGACCCCACAGGCTGCTGCATGCCAACAGACCAGATTTTAGTGAGTTTCAGACCACGTTCACTTGAGATTTCTGTAGAAAAAATGTCTAATATAGACATAACTTTGCAAGTACATTAATAAAGTATTCCTTAGCCATGAGGAACTTCATATTGCTACACTGAATCAATTAAAAATATTTAAATTAAAAACAGGTTAAAAATAAAATCATTTATCTGGTAGATAAATGATTGTGAGGCTCTTATGTGTTGTTGTAATGCATATGTTGCATATGCATATGTTGTAAGGCAGCATATGACACCACGCAGAAATAGCATTTTCAATTATCAAGTCAGAACAACATAGAAAACCTGCTAAATTCGCAGGAAAAAAAAAAAA
>NW_023303665.1:0-2676 GCF_011077185.1 Oxyura jamaicensis | reverse complement strand
GGGGGATGGGGGGGCAGGGGATGGATTTCTTCTGCTGGTTCAGGTGCTTGGGAATTACCAGTCTCACCAGTGACACTGCCAACTGGCTTATTTAGTGCCCTCAGTGAAACCGTACGCTAAGTTCTCCACGCAGCAGCTACGCAAACCACAGGGTTATTGCAACATATGCGTGCAGGAGTAGTAAATTATTTGGGAGAGCTTAGTGAGTGCTACGTTTCTATCTGGTTTGGTCCTATCGCTTGAAGTAACACCAGAAAGGATAAAGATTACATGTGGACCATTCCTTTTAGAAAAAAAATGTTGCTGTGAGTGGCAAAACCCGACATATCCGTAAAGATTTAGAAAAGGGCTGTATCTGACTAAATGAACTAAGCAGCTTACTGCACAAAGTGCACCAACAGAAAAGGTCCAGAGTAACCTGTTGTGGCTATTACAGCATCTCCACGGCATACTCCTCTGTACTGCTAAGAATAACACCCACGTACACTGCAACTCCTGCAGGACTGCAATCAAACCGAGATCCAGAAAAAGCAGGGGCAAGAAGCGAAGACAAAAAATGACTTCAGGTAACCCACAGGTGTCTCCATGTTTACTCCTCTTCCTCCAGCCCCCTACAGAGGACCAGGAGCTCTGAAGGGACACGTGGAAGAAGTTTGGGCTGACAGACTGCTGCCCCCTGCCACAGCCCTGGGCCTAAACGTGACAGCAAGGGCAGAAGGAAGGTACAGCAAAAGGAGAGAAGGTGAAGGCCATCACATCGCTGCTGTCCCTGCGGACTTGATGAACCACCGCTGAAAAACCCAGCAGAATGCTACAAGCTCCGGCTTTGCTGGGAGAAGATGAAGGGAACACGAGAAGACAAAGTGATGCATTTCTGTATCGCTGAGCAAAGGACTGCACCTGTTCTGATCCCTGAACTACATGGGAATTTCAGCAATGACTGAAAGCCAAGCATTGCTAAACAACTTTCATTACCGTTGCTCCAGAAAATCATAGAGTTATCTGTACGAAGGGATTCATTCCCATCCACAGACATTCTCTGACAATTAGCAAAAGTATCCGTCACCACTTAGAAAGGCAAGATGCAGCAGCTCAGGAATCACACGCGTGATCCGGCATTACAATGCCAAAAGTCCTTTTCTAAAGCCCTGGCATGTATTATTTACAGAAGCATACCGCTGCAGATAGAAACAGAAGCAGTATTCCTCTTTCCTGCATAAAACTGAAACCCAGTAAAGCCACAGATATTTTTAGAGCGCAAGTTTCAAGCGCTGGGGCCTTAAAGAGATTTAGAGCTGTCTGAAAGATAAGTTGGCTTAGAAAAATCCAACCTAACAGGGATACGGGGGAAATCCAGACCACGTCCCTGCTGGGAGTTTTAGCGCGGTACCGGTTCAACCAGAGGTACACAAAGACCTCATTTCAAAAAAAAAAAAAAAAAATCAAGAAAAAGGAAATTCCCACCCACTTTCTGTATCGGAGGAGCTGGGATTTAGCGCACCCAAGACAAACCCGGGGCTGTTCCTTCTCTCCTCCCTGCAGCTGAGGTCCCGCAGCTGCAGCAACAACAGCCTGTCTGTGGCCGGGCGGCCCCGGCGCTGGGACGGTGCTCAGCAGCTCACTGCCTCCCTTATGCTGCACCGGGGGTAGCAGCAAACTGCGCAGGGCTCCCCCCCTTCCCCGTCCCCCTTTTTTAAAAGTGAAAAGCTACTGATGAATATTCATTGCCGGGCCTTTTTACCGAGGGTGTGAATTTCATTTTCAGGGCTCGGGGAGAATTGCAAATTAGCCTGGCACAATGGGCGAGCTTGACTGGCTTCTCCGGCCTCAAGACACGACTACAGAGGGGGGAAAAACCCACAGATTTTGGCAGGAAAAATAAAATAAAATGAAAAGAGTGCTAAGATCTTTCCAAAACCCAGCGCAGCTCCAGAACTGGCTGGGCCCCGTTTTCGGGACCCAGTGAGTTTGCTGCCTTCGACTTCATTTCTCTCTTGCATGACCCCGTCCTTTAGGGGGAAGGCCCCCCGCGCCCCACTCACTTTCGTCCTGCCGTTGATGCGGTAGTTGCCCAGCTTGCCGTTGCAGTGGCGGATCAGATCGTCCATGCTGTTCATCAGCAGGCGGATGGTCTGGCAGCCCGGCTCCTTGCCCTCCACCCAGGTGATCTTGTCGCCGCGGATGTCCTTGGACGAGTCGCTCTTCTGGCTGACGAGCTGCCCGTCGGTGAAGCGGCCGGTGTGGTGCAGGGCCCGCACCTCCTGGGCCACCAGCCCGCCCAGCTCCTTGCCCAGGAAGTCGTCCACCACGCAGATGCCGTGCTTGTTCATGCAGGGCACGATGTACTCCAGCGCCAGCCGCTGCGGCACCAGCGACTTGGTCTGCCCGTTGGGGCGCAGCGCGGCCCCGCCGGGCCCCGCCTGCACGCCGCCCGGGTACAGGTTCGACTTGTCCCGGTACAGCAGCACCGCCTCCCCGGACGGCACCGCCGACGGGGCCGCCGCCTCCGCCTCCCCCCCGCCGCCGGCGGCAGCAGCGGCAGCGGAGGCGGCGGCGACGTGGTTGTGGCTCAGCGGGGCGGCCTCGCCGGGGGCCTCCGTGGCCGCCGCCGCCGCCCCCCCCGCCGGTTCCGTGCTTGTTCATGCAGGGCACGATGTACTCCAGCGCCAGCCGCTG
>NW_023303664.1:0-9319 GCF_011077185.1 Oxyura jamaicensis | reverse complement strand
GGGGGGAGCCGTCGGGGGGCCGGGCGGCGGCGGTGCCGGTGCCGGTTCCCGTTGCGGTCCCCGTAGCGGCGGCCCCGGGCCCGGCGGCGGTGCGCAGCGCCCTCCCCGAGCGGGCGGCGCGGCCGGGCCAAGGGGGGCTGCGGGCCAAGGGCTTCGCCATCACCGACCTGCTGGGGCTGGAGGCCGAGCTGCAGCCGCCCCCCGGGGCCGCCCCCGGGCCCGCCGGAGGCTACGAGGGCGGCGGGGCGCTGGGCTTGGGGCTGGGGTTGCTGTGTGGCTTGGCCGGGCCAGGAGCCCCCTGCTTGCTGCCCGCCCCCCTGCCGCTGCTCCCGGCCCGCGGACCCCGAGCGGGTCCCCCCGGGCCACCGCCGGTCCCCCGTCGCCACAAGGAGAGCGTGTCCGGTGAGCTGCTGTCCCCACGGCCCGGGATGGCCGTGTCCCTCGCTGTCCCCCTCTGGGCACCGGGGAGGAGGGGAAGGGGCACCCGTGGCGGGGAGCCACTCATCGTGGGGCCAGGGAGGGGTCTGGATGGGAAGGGTCTGGATGGGAAGGGTCTGGATGTGACCGTGTCTCCCCCCCCCTTTCCCCGTGCTGCCACCAGATGAGGACAGCCTGTCCGGGGATGCCAGCGACCTGAAGATGCCGGCCTCGCAGATCAAGAGGAAGAAACGGCGTCACAGGTAGGGCCCGAGGGCTGGGCTGAGCCCCGGACACCCCGCTGCTGTTCCCCGAGTCCCCTAGGGTGGGTGGGTGTCCCAAGAAAGCAGGGAGAAGGGGATCTACAGGAGCTGAAGCAGCAGTGGGGGACGATTTCAAGGCATAACCCCAGCGGGCAGGGGGTGATGGTATCGGGAGGGTCTGGACCCTGTCACAGATGCTGGCTCCTCTCCGCAGGACGGTGTTCACAGCCCACCAGCTGGAGGAGCTGGAAAAGGCTTTCAACGAAGCTCACTACCCCGACGTCTACGCCAGGGAGATGCTGGCGGTGAAGACGGAGCTGCCGGAGGACAGGATACAGGTAGGGCTGCGTGGCTCCTCTCTCCCAAGGAGTCTGGGGGCTGTTGGCACCCGCCGGTCCTCTGCTGTAGGGCGAGTGGGTGGAGACGGAGGGAAGGTGGTGGCACTGAAGCCTCTGGGGTGGCTCCTTGGCTTCCAGCTCCCCGGGCTCCAAGTGGACATGCAGGGATGAGGGGACGCAGTGCCTGCCCAGGCAGCTGCTGTTCGTCACCAGCTCTTCATCTCTGTCCTCTAGGGACACAACTCAGGCAGAAGTGATGCAGCGGTGCTGGGTCAAAGCCCTCCCCCGCTTGCTCAGGTAGCCTTTGAGGTGGTGTTTTAGGGCCTGATCCTGCCCCCTTGTGGAGCAGCTCATCGCCTTAAGGACAGAGTGGGAGTTCAGACACGGTCAGGTTGTATCGACACCTCTTGAGCCTTTAAATACAGGAAGGGTGTGGGGAGAGGAGCCTGAGCACCTTCTGCCATCACCCATCAGTGTGATGTGGACCCCTTCTGGAGATGCCGGTGGCTTTGTGCAGAGCCAGCGCAGGGGCTCTGCAGGCACACAGTGTGCAGGGGCTGCCTTGGTGACTTGGGCTGGGGGCACCTTCCCGGGTCAGGACCAGCCTCATGTAACGTGTGCTCCCTCTCCCCCCCTTCCTCTCCTCTCTCGCTGACACCCACGTGTGTGCCCTCCCCAAATCCTCCTCCGTGGCTCTGCCCCGGCCACCCTCCTGCTGCCTCCCCCATGCCCTGAACCCCACGCACGTGGCTGCCCCTCTGCCCTGGATGCTCTCCCCCGTGCCCGATTGTCCTGAACGCCCAACCGTGGGGCCGTCTCCTCCCCACATCCCACCCCCTCCGTGCTCTCCTGGCTGTTACCCCTGAAGGTTTGGTTTCAGAACCGAAGAGCCAAGTGGCGGAAGCGGGAGAAGTGCTGGGGCCGGAGCAGCGTGATGGCCGAGTACGGCCTCTACGGCGCCATGGTGCGGCACTCCATCCCTCTGCCCGAGTCCATCATCAACTCTGCCAAGAGCGGGCTGGTGGGGTCCTGCGCCCCGTGGCTACTGGGTAAGCATCAGGCAAGAACGGGGCAGGAGCTGCAGGTTTGGGGTTTTTCGTTCCCTCCTTGTACCAAACAGCCAGGAACGGGAAAACGTTTTTCCACTGTGTCAGACAAGCACCTGAACGAAGTTGTGTGTTGCTTCACTGTGTTAGCAGTCATTGTGGGAGCGGCTGGGGGTCTGGGAATTCATCACCCCCCTGGCTGAAGACAATGTTAATGCTATGTCAGAGCTACCCTGGGGCCCCCAGCACAAGAAGGACAGGGAGCTGTTGGAGCAGGTCCAGAGGAGGACCACAAGGATGATCAGAGGGCTGGAGCACTGTGAAGACAGGCTGAGGGTGCTGGGGTTGTTCAGCCTGGAGAAAAGAAGGCTCCACGAAAACCTGTGGTCTGGGCATGGGGAAGGGTGGTAGTTTTCGCTGGATGTAAGTGAAGGAAGCAGCAGGAGGGCAGAGCAGCACACTCCCCTCAGCTGGGAAGATGATGCTGAGCAGTCCTGGGCAGAAGTAAGCAACCGGCACCCTTGGCTTTGCTCTCTCCCCCTGCCAGGCATGCACAAAAAGTCCATGGAGGTGAGCAGGAAGGCAGAGAGCCAAGAGAAGCTGGCAGGTGGCTGGCGAGCAGAGCCGGATGAGGAGGAACTCCAAGGGAAGCAGGCCAGTTCCCAGAGGAGCTCTGACAAACCTAGCCCTGCAAAAAATCCTGAGGACACAGCCATTGACCTCTCCAGGACAGCCAAGCACGAGAAGAGGAGCACACTGAGGCAGTGCATCAACGGCGACCCTGCCGCGGAGCAGAAGGACAGGGACCACTGAGGTCAGGCTGCCCCGGAGGGGGCCAGACCTCACAGCTTCCTGGGGAAATAAGAATATTTATTAATACATATATATTTTTTCTTAAGTCACTGAACTTTTATCTGAATTCAGGGCATTCTAAAACTGGACACCTTCCTCCTGCCTCTGTCCCTTCATTTTTAAGCTGTTCAATTCTCAGCAGAGCACAGATGCAGCCAGGGCAGAGGGTGGGAGAGGTGTCCCAGCACGGCCAAGAGCAATGTGAAGACGAGACCGTCATGCACGGCTGCTCGGGAAGAGCCTCCCTTCTCCTCTGGGATGTGAACGTGTCCTGGGCCATCCAGGAGCACAAAGAGCAGCAATGCAATGGGAATCGCTCCCTTCTCAAACACATGGGTGCAGAGATGGTGCAGGAGTTTACAGACGCCTTCTCTGAGCACTGCTGCCCCTGCACAGCACCCGTGTGGCAAGTCCCTCTGCTTCGAGCACACAATTCTCCCACCTCAACCAGCAGCGGGGTTTTTAAACATGGTAGGGTCCCTCCTCAAGCTGGTGTAACCTGACAGGCCTGCCAGTTTATACCTCCTGAGGATCCGGCCTGCCAACGCAGCCTTACCACTGGATTTACACTGTGTAGCTTCCTTAACTCACGTTTGGGAGAAGGGGGTAAAGACATTTTTGTTATGCAACAATTTTGTACACTCTTGAATGTTACCTGCCATGCTATGCATACTAGAACAGACCTTTTTGAAAACCAAGCCATAGTACCCTGGAACAATTAAACAGTTTTGTGAACTGGCATAAGAAAATATTTTGTAATTACCTGTAAATAGCGTAACGTGAGAGGTGTTTCTTGGTTGTCCTATATTTATGTCTAAAAGCACTTTAGTGATCTGGATTTTTGAATGTGGCTGTTCCTGTTTTGTCCGTTTATTTATTACGCATCCGTAAGTAAAATTGTGGTGTATCTTTGGTTTTCATGCTCTGCATTGTGACTTTTTTTATTTTACTTTGGCAGGTGTTGTGGTAGTTGCTAGCTTAGAGAAGACCCTGGACAGACCTAAACAGGGTCTGAGTGCTGGGTAGTCACACAGGGGAGAAGAGTGATGCCCTCATGTGTCTCTCCAGAGCTGAGGCCCAGTTCAGCGGCCTCCACATGCCCGAAGGCGATTGATTTTCACCAGTCAAAGATCTGAGTTGATCTAGAAGCACCTGCTGCCCTGGAGGGTACAGAGCTGGGCCCCGTGTCCCCATGCCTCATGATTAAACACAAGGAGCTCATTTTGGGCTATGTGAACCAGCGCTGGAGGAATCGGTAGGGTACCTCAGCCTCCCTAGCAAGTACATGGAGCAGGACAGCTCCGGCAGCCCCGTGAGCATCCTCAGCCATGATGGCATGTGCAAGGGTGTTGTGGCCATCCAGCTGTACAAATTTGGGCTCCTCCTCTCACCGCCGTGCTGAGTTGGCCTGTGTGTGCACTGTGACGGCTATCCTGGAACACCTCCAGCTTTATCTGCTGGCCAAAATCTAACTGAAAATTATCGGAAGGTTTTATTACAATCTGAGTAATCCCGGTTTGGAAAGTTTCCTAATGCAGCTCAATGGCAGCGTGGCTGTGTAATGATGCTGTCACCTGTCCCTGTCCCTGCCGCTGAGCCTGGTGGCAGCTCCTCGCAGACCTGGTGCTCTGCAGGGGCCTGGGGGGCCTGTGGGGGAGACGGCTGGCTGGGAAGAGCAGCGCCATCATCTGCAAATATCCCACCTTCAACCCCTCCTCTCCTCGGTCAGGCCTGCTGGGGCAGTGGGAGGAACATATGCATGGTAAATACAAGCTTTGCAGGAAAAAAAAAAAAAAAAAAAAAAAAAAAACATATGATGGAGTGGGGGGAGCACGGTTCAGGAAAGGACCGGCCAGGGCTTATTGCAGCAGCAATTAGGCTCTGTGAGAGCCGAGACTTAGCACATTGGAGGCCTAATCCTGCCTGAGCAGCATCTGCAAACCCTTTATTTGGGCTGTGCCATGCTGGCACTGGATGCCTGCAATCATTTTTTTTTTTTTTTTTTTTTTTTTCTGCCCTGCCTGTGTGCAGATGGCCTGGCTCTTCACCTCACACTGGGCACAGCACTGCGAGCAACGAGCACCACATCACTGCAACAAGGGGAACACCATGGTCCCCTCCCCATGTAGGGTGCAGAGCTCTCCTGGCAGGGCCTGGTGGGCTCCCAGCTCTCATTTTGTGCTGCAAGGGGTAGTGATGTGCAGGAACGACTACTGGCCTGACGCATGGCTTATATAAGCATAGGATGGTTTGGGCTGGAATAGACCTTAAAGACCTCCATGTTCCAACCCCCCTGCCATGGGCAGGGACACCTCCCCCTAGACCAAAGCCTCAAGGCCTCATCCAACCTGGTCTTGAAAACTTCCAGGAATGGGGCATCAAGAGATGGTTACAGGACTGCTGCCACAGACAGGGGTTTGGCTACTTAGACCATAGGACTCGCATCGAGAAACCTGCTCTGCTGGGGGCTAATGGTCAGCAGTCAGGCCCACCCGTGAGCCTTCTCTCCTTAATGCTGACCATAGGAGATCCCTCAGCCTGCCCTCGTGGGCCGTATGTCTTGGTCCCTCACCCCCGCTAATGCCCTGGGCTGGGCCCGCACTACACACATCAGTACCTTTCCTGTACTGGGGAGACCCGAAGGGGATGCAGGAGTCCACACGCCATTACAAAAATGCCACCAAATAACAGAGCAAAGTTGTTTTATTGATTTTTTTAAATTGTTATTATTACTGCGCTTTGAGTCCCAGTCTCGGGAAGAACTGGTGATGAAGCATCTTGAATGGACTCAACGCTACACTCCGGCGCTTCTTCCTGGCACAACTGAGGACCTGTGCTTCTCCAGAGGAACAGCTGTCTGCGTCACTGCTTTGTCTGATCTGCTGCTGTTCTCTGTGCTCCGCCATGGAGGGCATGGCTTCATCTCCAAGCACCTCCTCATTCGGCAGCCTTCTCGTCCTCAGGCTGAGACAGCCAAGGCCCAGCGATGGCTTGTGAGGGGGGCTTCCTGCCGCCCCAGTGCAGCAGCCCAAAGGAAGCCGAGTCCATTCTTGCCCATTCCTTGGGACTCTGTGCAGAAGAGATGACACCTCTGCATGAGAGGTGGGGATGGGGCATGAGGGATGTGGAAGAAGGCCGTCCTGGAGGCAAGCCTGATAGATGTTTCCTGGGTGGCCTCTCCCAGCTAATGGTGGTGGCGGAGCCTGTGCCGAGGATACGGAGCTTTTGGGGCGCTCCTGCAGTGATGATGTCTTGCAGGTGGGAGCCCTGGCACGATGACGCTGTGCCAAACCACGAGGGCTGGAGGTGGATCCACTTCCATCAGCTCTTCGACCTCTGGAGCTGGATCCACCTCCATGGGCTCCACTTCAGCAGCCACAGTCGCTCCGCTTCCGTTGGCACTCCTCCGCCGCCACTTCTTCTTGGGTTCAATGAACCGCTCTGACCCACGCAATTGTGGGCAGCAATTCTTCCAGGATCTCTTAATTCCAGCCATGGCTGACGAGCACAAGAGGGCCTAGAAGCTCAGTGAGCGGTGGGCCAGGCGCAGCGGGCTTTATAGGGCTGATGCCCTTGTGACATCATGGAACCTCACTGATGGCCCCTGTGATGGCGCACCACGCCCAAGGCCAAACATGGCCATGTTGGGAGTGGGTTTCTGCGCCCTTAAAGAGGCCCCCATGTGGAAGGACGCCTGGAAGTAGGGGAAAGAGAAGGAGGTCACTCTGAGGTCCCCCCTTGCTCTCACCTCTAGTGTTAAGGAGAAACCTTCTCACCATTTCTGTGGCTTCTTGCTTCCTCGTTCACAGAAAGAGCTCTCCCCTCTGGTTGGGAGACGGCAAAAGGAAGACACGTGGAACTCCCTGCTGTGACATGTATGGAAGAGGCAGTGGAAACTAGAAACCTCATGAAGGTTCCATTATGTGGAGGTGGAGCCTGGATGCTGAATGTTACACTTCTTGGTCAAATGAGTCAGTACTAAACCAAATCAAACCAACCAAATAAAAACAATGCTTTTACAAGGCCAAAGCTTTCAGGAGCTGTTCTGTGCTGAAACTGTGAAACGAGGCACCCCCTGCCACATTCTGCTAGGAGTTTCTTAAGAGTCTGTTCACAGAATCACAGAATGGCTTCTGAGGTTGGAAGGGACCTCTGGAGATCATCTGCTCCCACCCCTCTGCCAAGCACGGTCACCTAGAGCACATCGCACAGGTTTCCAGTGTGGGAAACCTATCCAAGTGGGTTTTGAGTATCTCCAGAGAGGAGATGCCAAAGCCTCTCTGGGCAACCTGTTCCAGTGCTCTGTCACCCTCACAGTAAAGAAGTTTTTTCTCCTCTTCAGCTGGCACCTCTGGGTTTCAGTTTGTGCCTGTTGCCTCTTGTCCTGTTGCTGGGCACCACTGAAAAGAGCCTGGCCCCATTCTCTTGACACCCTCCCTGCAGATATTTAGACACCCTGATAAGATCCCCTCTCGGTGTTGTCTGTCCCAAGAGAAACAGGCCCATTTCTCTCAGCCTCTCCTCGTATGGCATATGCTCCAGTCCCCTCGTCATCTTTGGAGTTGGTGCTATGAAATGGTAGCTACCTCTTGTGATCACCGGTAAAAGAAATTTAACTCTACATTAACCAAATCTTTTTTTCTTTGTTGTTTTGGTCTGAAAGCCAAGAGGTGTTTTGGCATGTAACTAAAAGTGCAACATTGGTCAGGAACATTTGAGCTGACTTTAAGTCAGCTGTAGGACTACTACCCTGTAGGACTGGAAGCAGGGTAGTTGCGTCTAGATTTAAGAGGAACAGTAGCACCAGCGTGCTGCTATGCCACCTCTGCTCAGGGGGCTCTACTGGTATCTCTGAGTGACACTTGGCTACACTGTGTACGTACAAGAGGTTGTTCAAAAGCAGCACAGCTTGTGGAAATGTCTGAGCTTGGGGCTCTTTCTTCCGCAGAGCTAGAGCTGCTGAACTTGTCTCCTGTTCATTGGGAAATAAACTGCCAAGAGAACGCGGTTATTAAAAGAGACATTACAAGATATGCAACGGCTCAGGTAGATGCAAAGAGTTGAAAACTCAACTCCAGTTGTCTGGCTCAACAGCTGGGGCATAGTACTTGTCCGAAAGACCCGTCTGAGACTTTCTGGTCACTAGCATGGCCAAAAACACATCTGCAGGGACAGTAATGGCTCTGCAAAACATCAGCACCGTTGTCTGTTCCCTCATGGTGTTCACCAGCCCCTAGAAGAGCAAGAATAAACCTTATCTGAGGTTAATAAAGCTGGGGCTGCCAGCTTTACACAAGAAACCTCTTCTAGTTCATCTATGTGAAAGTTATTCTTTCAACAACTTTAGTGCACGTGAGCACATTGTCTGAGTGTAGCTGGTAAGAGAGAGAGATAAAGGGTGAGGAAGAATGTGCCAGACACCACACTTGGTTGGGGTACATTTGGAGCCAGAGCTGAGCTCTGCTCTACAGCTCTGCCCTGAGAAAAGCCCATGGGAGGGACAATGACATCTCCAACATTCAGCTTTCATGGAGTGGGTGTCAGTGCGAGCTGACCCCTGCATGTGGATGCCCCATCCCTGGAAGTGTTTAAGGCTGGGCTGGATGGGGCTTTGAGCAACCTGGTCTGATGGGAGGTGTCCTTGCCCATGGCGGGGGGTTGGAACCAGATGATTTTTAAGGTCCCTTCCAACTCAAACCCTTTCCAACCCTGTGAAGGCAGGACCGAAGAGCCCTTAAGTGTGCCAACAGCTGGATGTTGCTCGTGTCTCTGGACTGTGGTGGGGCAGCTCACGTGAGACCTCACAGCCACTTCAGGGTTCTCCTGAGAGCCTAGGTGGGCTCGTCAGCCACAGGAGCCGGGTTTGCAGAGGCAGGAGACTGCTGGGGCACGGCTCAGGTGCAAGGAGCACGTCTTTAAAAGACGTTTAGATGTAGAGCTTACGGATATGGCTTAGTGGAGGACTTGGTAGTGTTAGGTCAGAGGTTGGACTGGGTGATCTTGGAGGTGGCATTCCAACCTAGATGAATCTGTGATTCTGCAGGAGAAGGGACGAGGGAAGGCGATGAGTTTATTTTAGTGAACTTGTGAGCTTTTACTGAACTTCTGAGCTTTTACATGGCGGGGGCTGAGACGAGGCTCCTTCTCTATGGTACCGGCCTGCACTCTATGACCTTGGAGGTGCGCGGGCGAGCCGCTCTGCCCCTCCCCTCTATGCCCTGAGGCGGGCAGGCCCCCCTGTGCGCCTGCGCGCCGCGCCCGCTCTACCCTCCCGTCTCTATGGTGTCGTGGCGGCGCCCATGGCGGTGGCGGTGCTGCGGCCGCTGGACGCTCCTCCGGCCGAGCTGGCGCCGGTGACGGCGCTGCTGCTGGCCCCGGAGCCGCTGTGCGCGGCGCTGCGGGG
>NW_023303663.1:0-10899 GCF_011077185.1 Oxyura jamaicensis | reverse complement strand
CTTCCTTCCTTCCTTCCTTCCTTCCTTCCTTCCTTCCTTCCTTCCTTCCTTCCTTTATTTTTCTTTCTTCCTTTCTTCCTTTCTTCCTTTCTTCCTTTCTTTTTCTTCCTTTCTTCCTTCCTTTCAAAATTTTGAAGATATTGGTGATCAAATGCTGATTACAGTTTAGTATTGGCAGTATTGTTACCGGGTAGCTTTTGCTAAGGCAGCAGTGCAGAAAAAAAAAAAAAAAAAAAAAAGCTGAACAAAGCAATGAGATTTAAGTACCTAAAGCAATGTTTTGGTAGGTCGCTAATTTTATGGCAAAGGTTCATATCCAGACTTGGTTTAAAATTGTACCTGTCAAATGATATGCAGTTTTACCTCATCATTTACTCCATTTTAGTAAAAGTATAGGTCATTTACCAAGTGCAGAGGAGTGCTTGTAGATGTTCAGGGAACCTCCTGGGCAAATGCAACCACTTAACAGTGCATTTCAACACTTGTCAGAAGTTCTTCAGAGGGCAGGATCTGAAGAAAAATATTGTATTCAGTTGAAACTGAGCCAGGGGAACAGAATTTACTCATTTGAATTAAAATCCTTCTCCTTCAGATGTTACCAACTCAGCATGAGGGCACATTACACACTAAGAGACCTTGTGCCATTACAGATTCAAAGGGAAAAGAGTAGCTGACTTGTCAGTGTTGCTTCTTGCAGTATGCATGAGGTTTCAAATCCCATTCCTAACCAGATCCATTTTGCTGAATTTATGAGATCGGACAGAAACAGAGTTTGAGTGGCATATCTGCACGTTATTATTATAAACTGCAGAAAATGCATGTATCTAGTTGCCAATAGTGTGGGCAACTCCTTCATTTCACTCTAATATCTGTTTCATACATTTTCCAATAAGCATATGGGTGTTTCTGTAGTATGATTTCTTCCTAAACCTGAAATAAATACCACTTTATTAATAATCACTAAAGTGCTTTCAGTTTGTGATGCAGTATTCTTACTGCTACTAGTGGATGGACCAGTATTTTGAATGGTCTGAATCACCATCTGTCTTGTATGCTATGATGATAAATAGCTCTGTCCATTTGTAACAAGATATTGAATTGTTGTTTGAATTCTAAAGGAGTTGAAGAATCTTGTGGTTTTCATTTCATAAAATGTAGGTTATCTGAGCTAGTCTACTGAGCCATGTGGGTACAATAACTCCATTGCTGGTGCAGCATGTCTATATTTTAAGTTATTATAGCCCTACTACCAGTTTTCTCATCAACTTTACTAATACCAAGCTGAGACTAAGAAGCCTTCCTCTATAACCTGAATGTTTTCAATACTGCAACAGGAGAGTCTGCCTAAAAGACAGACTAAGTGACTGGAGTAGCTTTACCTTCAAATAAGAAAAACAGTGTTGAAAATGGGTAAATCTCTATTTTGTAAAATCTTGCACTTTCAGCATTGAAGAATGTATTTCAACACCTTAGAAACAGGCATTTTTTGTTGTTGTTGTTATGGCAATATTGAAATCACTAAGTGTTAGAATGTAATAAATGTATTGCAACACAATCACAGAAATGTTATTTTTCCTTATTCCCTAGTTTTTGCTTCTCTAAAATGTGCAAAAAATTGTTTTAGGTTGGCCTTGTTGGTAAGTAAAGCTACAGTGTTGTGCATTATTTTGTTTAAATATTTTCACAGATCTGATATAAATCCCTGTGTAAGGAGGTCAGAATTAATTTTAGAAGCTGATGTAAATTCAGTGGAAATAAATGAGTCTTAAACTAATCAAATGTTTGAATGAATCCTGTCTTAATTTTGCCAGGCCTGGATAAACATCTATGGTGGTTTTACTCAGGTGGGCAGCCGAGATCCACCACAACTGCTCTCTCATTTCCCCTCCTCAAAGGGAAAGGGGATAAAATAGAATGCTCAAGTATTGAGATAAAGACAGGATGATCACTCACCAGTTATTGTCATGGGCAAAACAGACTCAGCATAGAGAGATTAGTAAAATTTATTGCCTATTACTGACAAGATAGAGAAGTAAGAAACAAAGGAAAGAAACCAAAACCACCTCCCTCCTTCCACCCCCCTTCATCTCCTCCCCATGAGTTACACGGGGGAATGGGGACTGCAATCAGTCCATTGCACTTTGTCTCCACCACTCCTTCACAGACAGTCTCTGCCCTGCCACAGTATGGGGTCCCTCCCACAGGATGCCATTCTTCCCGAACTGAGCCTGCAGGGGCTTCCCATAGGCATCAGATCTTCAAGAACTGCTCCAGCATGGCTCCATACCACGGGGTCCATTCCCCAGGAGAAAACTGCTCCAGCATGGGTCCCCCATGGGTGGCAGCTCCCCCCAAACCCCTGCTCCTGTGTGGGCTCCTCTCCACGGGCTGCAGCTCCGGTCCAGGGCCTGCTCCTGTGGGGGCTCTCCATGGGCTGCAGCCTCCTCCAGGCCACATCCACCTGCTCCACCGGGGGCTTCTCCACAGTTGCCTTTTACAACCAACAAGGAAAAATCAACATCACCAGAGAATGATTCGGCACACACAAAACTGTAAAGATAGGCAGGAGGAATCTGAATCTCAAAGTATGTGGACAAAACTAAATTATTTTAAATTATGCTATTGGGTAAGCTGTGACTCAAGGCCTGGTAGTTTCCAATATAAGTTAAAATGACAAGAAGATGTTAGTGATTATGTATCTAAAATAATGGACAACTTCAGTCATCAAAAGTAAATGACAGGCAATGAAAACAGTAGGAAGAAAACATCTACGTAGAGGACTTCAGCAATAGAAGCATCTCAGGCTGCACATCTACAAAAGCATTTTGCGTTTGAACATCCCTGAAAACTTTGGAGAGAAGAGCCAGCTTTACTGCTTGAAAACAAGGAGGAAAATTTGGGGCAGATGTGTGGATATGGTGAAAGCTTGTTGTTGAAGCAATGACCATTCTATGATCATTGAAAGTAAAGCAACCGGAAAGTTTGAGAAAACCCTAAGAAAAAAACCTCAAGTAGTTAAAAGTATGAAAAGCAAATGACAAACCTAGATGGGGTACATGGAATTTTCTTTTTGAAAAAGTTCATGTCATCCCTTTTCCTCTCTCATTGTCTCACTGTCTCCTCTGTGACATAACTCTATATTTATTGCTACTTACTGTTTAGATAATGTTACGGAGTGCTGCATAACCTCTCAGCTTTGAAGGTAAAAGAGAGACAGAAAGATAGAAAAATGGGGGCATGTGTATAAATGCTGAGTTTCTCTTAATGGTACTTTTATGAATCTTTCTTAACAGGTGCATAGCAGGAAAGATGACCAAACATAAAATTGGTGACATGTAATTTCTTATTTCTTATAAATGGCACACTTATAAAATCTCTTGGATTGAGAGTCTTCATGTTCAGGTAAAGCTCAGTTCTTATTCAGAGGAAAAAGCACGTTTGGCATATATTTCATTCATGCATTCCAGCTGGTAGAGATTACCAAGCTTATTTCAGCTGACTTGATATTTTGTCCTGATTTGTGACTCATTTTAAGTTGGAAACTTGCATATGTGGAACTTAGAATGGTCATGAAGGACAAACTTATGAGAAAGTGGAGTGGGTGAATAGTGATCAGGTACCCTGTCTTTGAATTATGCCATAGGATTTGACAGTGGTTAAAAAGATCGAACTATATGATACATTTAATGGACTTCACCATATCAAGAGGTCTGCTGCATACAAAAATCTGCTTTGTGAGGGAATAATATACAAGAGCAATGCACTGTGAGTAATTTTCCTTTAAAGTATTTCCATAGAGAAAATACAGTTCAAAATAAACAAGCACATTTAGAGCAATGAGCAGTCTTGATGGCTCAAAGCATACATGAATGCTAAAAGCCTTACAACTGTGTTATAAACAGAAAAAAAAAATGCTTTCAATAAAAATCTGGAGAGTTTTATACTTGTCTACTTGGTGAGTGAAAAGAATATGTCCAATTCAGAAGCTGATTTCAGCCAAAAAGATTCTTATAAAATCAAAGCTCACAAAGCTGGAAATTAACCTTTTGTAAAAGGAAATGGAAACAAGTTATTTTAAGTTCAAAAGGTATCTTTAAAGTGAGAAGACTGAATTGGAAAGGAACCTGACACATTCTTTTGCACAACATCCATCTCTTGTTTGTACTGATATATAATACTTCTTGATCAATGTGTGTCTTCTATGTTCATCAGACAGAAAAATAGTAAACCAATACAATCCTTTGCATTCAGTACATTTTTGTTTCTACACTGTGATATCAACATCTGCTCGGTGAATTAATAGTGTTTTGTATTCAGTTTAAGATTTTTGTTATAAGCAAAACAATAGTGTCGCAATTTAAAGTACAAGTAAGCATGAAAGAAATAACATCACTGTGTTTTGAAATTAACTTTTCTCAATTTCCATATTTGACTTCTTTCCATATTAAGCTAGTTCAGTTTGTAAGCTAGAGGGTGAATATTCGGTAATACCATGACTTCAAACTGTACTTCCAATCCTGAAATCTAACATATTTTCTCTCTTTTTCATCCTCATATTATAAATCTTTTTTTTGCTGTTCACTGGGGCATAGTTAACAAACTGTTAGATGTAGGAGCAGAAGGGAATATAGGTTACTTTTCTGTAAACAGGCTCAGTGACAGTGCTGAAAACTTTATTATAGGAAAGTACATATAGAAAATAGATGGGAATATTGCATATCTTAGATAGGAAGAGGTACTTTCATTATGTTTTAGCCTACAAAGACATTTTCTTGTGCTTATCATGATCAACAAACATTGCTTGGAAAATCAGCATGCTTCAGTGTTAGAAATTATGGACAGCTGAATAACAGAATTAGTATTTGGCAGCATATGTCCATTATCTACTTGAAAAGATTATTGGCAAAAGAAACAGGAACACTTAATTAACAAAAAGCTTTCTGGAAAGGAACTTAACAGCTATAGTCTTCTCAGTGAGAATACTAACACACTTTGTTTCAAACAGTGTATCATCAAGTTACTATTTGTATGAATATTTCTGTTTGACTGGGTTTTAGCATGTATGAATGGTGCCAGACTGGGAGCTTTGGAAACCAAGTTTGTTTATCCAAAGAAAGCCTACAGCCTCAGCAACCACAGCAAGAACCAGTGTTCACCTCCTCACACTGAGAGCCTGTTCTGCAGAACTACTAATAAAGTCAGAAAATAGGTCAGCTTCCATGTACATTAGCCTTTGGCCTCTCCACAGAAGCTGCCAAAAAGAATGGCAATTAATGACAGCTGTGTTGGACATTTGTTGACTGGGAACAAAACTGAGATTGCAGATTCCTTTCACACAGCCTACCAAACACCCATCAAATGGCAATTGCTTTTTGACCTTGGACAAGATTAGAAGAATCTTCCAATGAGGAAAACTTCTCAAATGGGGTAGGCTGATCGGTATGAAGAAAAAAATATTTTTCCTCCTTGAAGGAACAAGTTCCTTTTATAAAGATTAACCCAAAATATGTGTATTTACAGAAAAAAAAAAAAAAAAAAAAAAAAACAAAAAAAAAAAAAACAAACGTAGGCATGTCTGAGAAATCTGTTCTGTGTGACAGAAAAGTTATTTTCTTAAAATTATTTGATTCATTATTCATGCAAATGTTATTAAAAATCTGGTTTGTTTTGAAAAAGGATTTTTTTTTCCAGATTATTTGGGCAACATTTTTTTTTTATTTTTTGTGTTGGATTGAAAATTTTGGTTTAAAACTATTGAAATTGCATTATATGAGAATGCAACAGAAGCTCTACAAGTGACTTAAAATGTCATTTTCTGAGAAGGCAAGCAGCAACTAATTGCCTGAAGAATTTTCAGGACCCTTAAAATGTGTACTCAGCACAGTACTATTTAGGTGAAGTTTTAAGTGTGGTTTTAAAAAGATTTACTTTAAATTACACTTAAACATATTTGTAATCAAATGACATTTAAAAAATACTGATGACTTCAAGGAGTCTTCAGTGGGGCCAGCATCTACCCACATTCTCAGCAAAGTTGTATCTCTGATGCTGTGGTTATTACTTTACATATGAATTCCTATGATGCACAGGCATAAAGTGTAGTTATTACTAGTGCTTTTGAATCAGATGTTTTAAAAATTGATTTGTGTTAATATTTGCCCTTTTACAAGACACTTTCCTAAAACATGGCCTAGCAATATGTTGTTTTCAAAGTCTAAGACTGAGACTTTTCTAAGTCTAAGACAAATGAACACATTACAAAGCAACCTCTACGGGAGAAAAAGTAAATGACAAATAAAGAAGTTGACTATTTTGGAAGTGCAGTTCTGACTACTTGGAAACTTAACAATTCTGTACCATCTCCAAGACTGTGGGTTATATTCAGTCACTTGCTGGAGATCCAAATCCTTATGCCCTAAATCAAGAGCATGATCAACACCATTCCCTGGGGAGAAAGTACAGACGTGGCCAAGAGAAAGGAGGTCCTTACAGAATTACATCACGGAGTTCCCTCATTCATTTGCCCCTCTGGGACAAATGGGGTTGCTGATAAATGACAGTTCCCAGAATATTCTCTGAGACTTCTGCAAATTCACCACAGTCCCTGGGGTGATCAGAAACTCATAAAATCACTTGCTGTTCTTGTAGTCAACTTCATCTAACTAAAGAAGAGCACAAGTATTGGGAGGCTACCTTATTTTTACAGATATATCTATTCATTACAAATATCTTCCTTTTCCAAGGAAGTGGAAAAGTGTGGTCAGCTCACCACATCTGTTGGGCAATGCAGGCATGAGGAAACAGTTCCATGCCAAGAGATTCTTTCTAGGTTAAAGGACTATTCTGATTAATGCAGGAAAATTCTTGTGTACAACTGAGGGAGAAATATTGAGTCAATAATATTATGCCAGTGACATTCATTAACATCAGTGTATATTATGCTTCAAAAAGATCCTAAGTATTCACAGTGGACTGTAAATATATGAGTCTAGTACAGGAAGGTTGCTTCTATTTTCTATCAACAATAATTAACAGTGATCTTCTCCTTCCAGATAACAGTTTATTCCTCTAAAAATGGACAGAGCAATAAGACTGAACAGTAAAGAAGGAAATTGCCAGGAAGATGAATTCCAATAATGTGAGGTATGCCTCTTGAATCTACTCACTAGAACATTAGGTAAATTGGTGCTGAAACATTTTTGGCTGGAAAATTGATTCTTCATCTACAGAAGACACTTTTGCTAACATCGTGACTATGTAATAATTAGCATTCTGTTTCTATTCTTATATTTGTGCTACATTTGTCTGAATGTTTTTTTTTCCCTGTATCAAAAAGATGGAGTATCTATTGCACTAGTTCAATTTTAGTGTCTACCATTTAACCAACAGAGAAAGAAAAGATAGAAAAATGAACATATGTTATTTTATGATGGCAACTAAATAATAACTAGCTGACAGATGTCATAGTCTTTTTGATGATTTTGGTTAACTAAATAATAAGTAATCGACAGATGGCATAGATTTTTTGATGATTTTTGTTCATGTTATGATTTTAGACACTATCAGTTCTCTCTATATGATGACAATAACAAAAAAGAATAACATGAAAAAGTACCCTCAATTGCAAAGATGATAGATATTTGTATATTGCTCTAAAGTGTTGGATTAGGATTGAGTGCATACTAAATTCAGCATAAAAATCTGACAATAAGAATTTCAGACTGATAAAAAAAATCTTAACGGGTTTATTAGGACACAAGTTATTGATCACTTGATATCTAATGCTGGATTTACTGAAAGCTGTAGATGTTTTACTGTTTTTAAAATGATGTTGCTAGCTTCTTCTGACTCTTTCAAGGAATATGTCTATTATCTTACATTTTTTTCTCTTTAATGACAGCTTCCAATTTTAGTAATACATAAAACACAAAAAAGAAAAAAATATTTAAAAATACTTTATAACCTTCACAAACCACACTGAATGTAATGGCTTATCTGGCAAATACACCCTTATCATGAAATTCATCACAAGAAGTAATTAATAAATTTTTACATATGTTGAGGTACATAATTATATATATATATATTTAAAAATAAAAATAAAAATCAGAGGTTATTTTCTTAAATGCCATGAAGACCTGAATTAAATTAGGGGAGTTTGTGAATTTGGAAATAGTCTGTGCTAAAATTTCTCCTGACCATCCTTTTTGCTTACAATGCTTTGCCAGCTTAGACTTGGATTCATAGTCTTGTCAAACACCCTTTGACTCTTTCCTGCTGACCAAGTGTATGAGAAACACTAAATGTGACTTAAATCGCTGTTATTCATTCCTTCCAATAGTGCTACATCAAACAGTACTATCATAAGCATATCTTTAAGGATTTATTTATTTATTTACTCATCTATCTATTTATTTATTTATTTTACAGCACATTTTCACAGACTTTTATAAAATATTCCTGGAATATTTGTGTCTCTTGTCCTTAATAATAACAGTAATAAAAATGCTACTAAGAGTGCAAATTAATCCTTAGTCCATACATGTTTAATCTATCCCTGAATGTTATATATGTATAGAAAATTGGATTTTAGGTTGAGGTTCCAAAACAATACATATTTTTTACTGAAGAATCTAGTATCATATTTCAAGTTTCCTACTTTTTTTTTTTTTTTTTCTTTCCCCTTATTGAAGGTCTTTGCACTGGTTATCAGGTAAGGCTGCAGCAAGATGAGGAGAGTTTGAAGAAGTTTTTTATTTTTAGTTCACTGCACTGAAATCACTTTTCTAGGTCAAAGTTTTCCTTAGTATATGTGACTCAGTATGAAAAAAAATTCTTTGTGAGTTTTCGGCAGAGGAGTGATGTCAACCATTTGGCTTTTGGAAAGATTTTCAATGGATTTGAGCCACTGGTGGATATGGGAAACTTATTTGGAAAGATGATCCATTTCTCCATAGACTACATCCAACTTTTCAAATTTCTAATGTTTAATTGAGCATAGCTCATCAGATGGAATTTGTGATTATTAGATCACAAATATATTGTGTAGCCTGTGCAGAAGAGCTTTTGTCAGCCATGGTATATATTTGGTCAAGAGCTTCTTTTTCAAATACGCTTGGTGAAAAGGATTCTTCACGTCCCTTTAGATGTCATGCTAATCACTAACTCTGTTTTCAACACTAAAAATTGACACAAGTATTAAAAAAAGTAATTCTATGCAATAGAGTCTTAATCCACTATCCTGTAGCTCCCCCAGCATCAATAGAAGTTGAGTATTTATAAATCCACATAGCATGTATCAAAAAAATAGGAAAAATGCTTTAATATTGATTTTTTTTTTTTTAGTTGTACAGTGTTGCTAGTAAGTCCATGATAGTAAGTGTAGTAAACGTAGCTGATGACTTCAAATTGCTAATGTTAAACACATGTTTAAACCTTTACAAAGCCGAGGCCTGTAGAAGTGAGGAAACTGAAGGATTGATTGGTAATATATATATATATTTTAAATAAAAATATATGTCTTATAAAGACAGACATGCCATATTATGCCTACTTATTTTAATTTCCAGAGAAGTGAGAATATTCACATCCTTTTTAATAACATGCTGTAAAGAAAGAAACAGGAAAGTAATATACTATCTACATAAGGCATAGACCAACAAATAGTTAAGGAGCTATAACCTGAACAAGCTAGTTTCCAAGTGACAGCTCAAATTATCCTTCTTTTTGATACAATTCAAAATGTAAAGATAAAACTATAGAACAACCAGATATTAGCTGATGCAAGCAAAGCCTTTGAGAGGGAGATCCTGTTAGAGGCAGAGACAGCAGTGAGCCTGCAAGAACATAGCTGTCTGGTGAAGGACAGATTTGTTGAATAGAATCTGTCTTAATTTGCAAGAGAATAAAAGGTTTAGGTCACATTGACTTGCACAGTATGCCTTACTTTAACAGGCTTACTCTCACTATGGAAGTCCTTTGGAGAAATCAAGAAGACATTAGTTTCAGAGAAGCTGATTTTCTTGTTAGTTACTGGCCACTGTGCCTGGCCTGAAGTAGAAGGAGCTTTGGGCCTGCTGTTTTAGAGATGGGGGACAGACTACAAGCCAGAGATTACACTGAAGAGAAATGTCTTCTCATAAATGTCTTGAACAAGGAACATAAATAGTCAAGACTACCACCAACATTCAGAAAGCCAAAACCACAAACAATAAACAGAATACAATTATGAAGAAGAGACAGCTAATTGTACTTTATATTTTAAAAACAGAATTTCAGGATTAGGAGAATAAACTCAACATTTTCCTGAGTCTGAGGTTAAATATTTGTAGTAACATTTCTATGTCTCATTAAATTTCACTTCCAATTCAAACTGTCTTAGATCTGATTGAAAACATGCTGAGGAACAGTATTTGGGACAGTTGTAAAGTAAGTAAAAGTCCAATTGGTTGGACTGAGGTGGGTTTCCTCAGATACTTTCCTTTACTTAACTTTATTTTATTTATTTTATTTTATTTTATTTATTTTATTTTTCTGTGTGTGTTCATGTAGGATGGGGAGCAAGTCAAAATTAAAGTACATGCAAGTCAGAGCTGTCTATCTTGTTTTCTGCACATTTCTAACTTCTATGTAGATTTTTGCATCTGCCCTTCTGACGTGTTTGGAAGGAAGGAAGGAAGGAAGGAAGGAAGGAAGGAAGGAAGGAAGGAAGGAAGGAAGGAAGGAAGGAAGGAAGGAAGGAAAGAAAGAAAGAAAGAAAGAAAGAAAGAAAGAAAGAAAGAAAGAAAGAGAAAGAAAGAGAACAAAAGAGAAAGAAAGAAAGAAAGAAAGAAAGAAAGAAAGAAAGAAAGAAAGAAAGAAAGAAAGAAAGAAAGAAAGAAAGAAAGAAAGAAAGAAAGA
>NW_023303662.1:0-9736 GCF_011077185.1 Oxyura jamaicensis | reverse complement strand
GTACTGGGAATCCAGAGAACAACCGGTATTGCCGCTAAAGACTGAGGACTAGTTCAGAAGAAATGAACCTGATATTGTGAGAGCAGTCAGTTGTGCTGGATCATGAAGAATGCGATCAGAGAACTCCTGGCTTCACTCCAATATTTTAGTTAATGCTGAGAAGGGCTTGCAAAGTGTTAAGATATTTTCCATTTATTTATTTATTTATTTATTTTTCATATTGCCCTGCCAATAAGGAGGCTATGATTGCAAAAAAAGCTGGGAGGCAACACAGCCAGGACGTCTGACCCAAACTGGCCAAAGGTACATTCCATAATACATAGAATCATAGAATGGTTTAGGATGGAAGGAATCTTAAAGATCATCAAGTTCCAACCCACCTGCCATGGGCAGGAACACCTACCTCCAGACCAGGTTGCTCAAAGCCCCATCCAACCTAGCCTTGAACACTTCCAGGAATGGGGCATTCACAGCTTCTTTGGGCAACCTCTTCCAGTGTCTCCTCACCCTAATAGTAAAAATTTCTTCCTTATGTAAGTCTGTCCTCAGCCTGTCTTCATAGGAGAGGTACACCATACCTCTGATGATCATTTTTGTGGCTCTACTTTGGACCAACTCCAAGTTCAGGCCTCTCTTGTGCTGGGAGCCCCAGTACTCCATACCCTGGACTCTTGAGGGTGGAGTAGAGGGGAAGAATAACCTTCCTCGCCCTGCTGGCCATGATTCTTTTGATGCAGCCCAGGATGCAGTTGGATTTCTGGGCTGCAAGCGCATATTGCTGGCTCATGGTGAGTTTCTCATGAACCAATACCCCCAACTCCTTCTCCACAGGGCTGCTTTCAATGTATTTGCCACCTTATCTATACCGATGTTTCAGATAGCCCCTCCACTCATGAATTCTACTGAGAGGCTGGGCATCTGGTTTGGATTGTTGGGACCTGTTGTGGTTTAACCCGGCTGGCAGCTAAACACCACACAGCCGTTCGCTCACCCTCCCCCCTCCCTCTCTGGGATGAGGGAGAGAAACGGGAAAGTGAAGCCTGTGAGTTGAGATAAAGACAGTTTATTAAGATAGAAAATAATAATGATAATAATAATAATATGTACAAACAAGTGATGCACAATGCAATTGCTCACCACCCGCTGACCGATGCCCAGCCCAACCCCGATCAGCCGGCCCCCCCACCCCGGCTAGCCACCCCTATATATTGTTCAGCATGACGTCAGATGGTATGGAATACCCCTTTGGCCAGTTTGGGTCAGCTGTCCTGGGTCTGTCCCCTCCCAGCTCTTGCTGCACCCCCAGCCTGCCCGCTGGCAGGACAGAGTGAGAAGCTGAAAAGTCCTTGGCTTAGTATAAGCAGTGCTCTGCAGCAATTAAAACATCAGCATGTTATCAGCACTCTTCTCATCCCAATCCAAAACATAGCACCCTACCAGCTACTAGGAGGAAAAATAACTGTCCTAACTGAAACCAGGACAGGACCCCTAACTTCAAGAAGAATTAAAATTCAGTGTTGGACATCTAGAACAGTAAATAATGCATTTTCTTCTGTTTCTGTGGTAGGCAATGGGCATATGTGAAATATATCTGAAACAGAACTATTACCAACTAGTATTGTTCCAGACAGACTCCTTGATGATATATGGGTAAAACACTGTGCTGCAAATTGTACAGACCTAATATTATTATTTTTTTATAGGCAGTTAAACTTAATAAGCAATGACTTTTATTAGAACACTAAAGAAATCTATTCATCAAAGGCTGCATCTATATTAGATGTTGGGATGGAGCAATAATGTAGTTTTGCAACAAGTGAATATTACAACTATGAATATTTGTTATTGGTGCTCTGTGAATGAATGAAGATGTCCTGTGGCTGCTTCACCTTCTATGGTATTGAGGAAGACCCATGTTTCTGCTAGAGCTCTTTCTAGATTGTGAATTTATCCAAATTGTGTTCTGTTCCCTTGGAGGTATAGTAACAAGTAATATAGTACAATTGGAGAAGATCAGTAGATCAAAGCAGCTGAGGCTAAAGGCCTTATGTATTCATCATATGGTTCCAGCATATATGAGCTTTGGACTAGATTCATTTGGAGCCATTGGACAAAAATGTCTGCAAACTACGATTCAAATCTATCTGAAGAACCCGTGATTAGTTTGGGTTTTTATATTCCGTTTAGGGGTTGCAATAAATTTATCTTGCACCTGAAACAGATCTTTAATTTCTTTTTCTTTAGAGAGAACATTCATTCATGTACCACTAATCCTCTCTGAAACTGCAGTTGTATGGAGTAAATGTGACTATTGGTGTTTTATTGCAAAACTACATTATTGCTTCATCCCAGCATCAGATATAGATGCAGCCTTTGATGAATATATTTTCTTTAGTGTTCTAATACGAGCTGCAGCCAAATAAACTGGGCTTCTCCTAGGACCACTACAAAAATATTTCTGTTCTTGATAGCTTGTCCAGCACAGGTAGTCTTGGTCACAGAACAGTTGCCTCTGACAGTTTGTGCATGACACTTAACATAGACTCACAATTTACACTGAGGTCAATCTGAAAATGAAAATAATGTTGGAGATGAGAAGAAGAAGACAGAGATGTACTTAGCGTAAATAAATAATTTTTGTGCCCATTTCTTCCAAGCTGAGTAATAACAAAGTGAATTAATTTAACAATTTAACACCTGCCAGTAACTTATATCATGATATATTTTATTTTCTAATTGTTCTGGTAGTACATTTTCCTGTCCAATGTAGGTCTGTTCCACGTCCTAGAGCAGTCAAGCTGGATTTTGCCAGTTGTCAGCAGAATTTTACATAAACTGTTACTGAGTGCAGTCTACATGAATAGAATATAAACCTTGTTTAACTTCCTCCATCAAGTCAAATGAGTAAGTATTTTATTTCAAAGGACTAAGCATCTTTCCTTTTTTTTTTTTTTTTTTTTTTTTTTTTGTCTGTTTTCTATACTTTACATAATAGGTCATGGCACATCTATAAAACCATTCTATTGAAAAATATGAAAGCGGTTATCTTTAAAAAAATAAAATAAAAATGTATAGCAGTTAAGTGTACTGACCAGTGAAAAGCTTTTTACCAGTTGAACTTGAACCAAAAGAGATATGAGAATTCTGCAGAAAACAAAGACAAGGAATCAGGGTTTCTAGGTCAATCTGATGTGATGGAAAGCCAGCAAGATTTAGAGTGCGTGTTTTTATTTGCTGTAATAAGTTGGAACATATAACTGTTGTAGCTAAAGTTGTGAGACCATTCAATGGTGTTCACTAAAGTAGAAGAGGAAGCAACATCCATTGATGAAAAGCCAAGAAGGTTATTCATAAAGTGGCAGTGACTTAACACAGAGTAGAATATTGAATTATTCTCATTGATGAGCTTTTTATTTTTACTAGAGCTCTTTTAGCTATATTAATAGTGAAAAGTCTTTACACATAAAATAACATTTATGGAAAGCAAAACTCTCTTTTCTTTTTTATGGACTGTGTACAATTTGATCATTTTGTTCAGATGTTCAATTCATTGCTTAGATCTGTGGTTTCGTGCAAGTCATTTGTATTGAATAGTGTTGTACAGAGGGAGCACAACTACTAGATCCTCTTGAGAAAAAAATGAAAAGAGGATGTCAGTGTTATTCTAGGTGTACAGTTGTTCATACTTTTCTTGCATAGAACAAGTAAGTTTCTGAAAACAAGAAACACAGGGAAGGAAAGGTTAAGTCAATGTGGATTTCTGAACTACCACTTTAACTCATGACAGGATTTTTTTAGTGCTTGTAGAAGGCAATGGATCTCTTGGTTGCCTGGAGCTTTGAATCAAGCAGATGCAGGAAGGAGAGTTATGGGTGCTAAGTGAGATTTGCCTTGATATGTTGAGCTTTGACTTTACTTCCATCCTCTTTAACTGAAAAGAATTTGACAAATTAAAATGCTGTAGTTGTGTAAAATAATATATATATATATATATTTTTTTAAATCAGCATTTTAATGGATGAAAATTTGTTTCCTTCCAATAAATATAAAATGTTGGAGCTATTTCTCCTGTTTTGATAGCTGAATCCTCCTCAATGTCTTTCTCCAGCTTCACAGTGCTATAGAAACCACAACTGGAATTCACAGCAGCAGAATGCTTCAAAGTGTATATATATTGCATAGGATCCATTCCATGAAAGTCCCAAAACTTCATGGTAGGCCAGGTGTTAAGGACAGTGCAAGTAGCAGAAACTTCCATGGCATAAAGCTTTCTTCCTGTGTGTCTCCAACTGCTATTCCTGCTGGTCACTAAGAAGCTCTCAAAAATAGTGTTAGAATAGTGCCACAGACACTGTCATTATCCTTCTAATGGGACAAACTAATATTGACAACAGCAGAAAATTGCACCATTGATTTTGTTTTCTTTTTCCTTTATGTTTTGTTTTGTTTTGTTTTGTTCCATCCTTGTCCCTGCCCTCCTGTCCCCCCCCTCCCCCTTCAACTTTCTTCAGAGTTTGAGCTTGGCTAGTTCATGAAATCTAATGGGTGAGTAAAAATAAAAATAAAATAAAAATAAAATAAATAAAATAAAATAAAATAAAATAAAATAAAATAAAATAAGAGATAGAATCCCCAAAGGAAGTGTTGATGAGATGTGAGAACTAGGATGTTATGTGACTTAAGAGACCAAACTTGCATCTGTACTGAATCCATAGGTGTGGCGAACACAGAAAAGCAATCTTTTTCCTTGATGTTAAATACGTTCAGATGATAACGATGATGAGAGAGAACATAGGATTTGTCATACGTTCCTCCTCATTTGCTGAGTCTTGCATTTCTACCACCTTCAAAAGTGACCAATGCTTGATGCTTGAGGGGAAAAACCCTTTATGGACTTAGCCAGATGTGTTGAGAAAAAGGTGAGAAGGGGATAAATTCTTGACCCCCTACAACTATCAGTTTATACTCTGAACCATAGTAATACATTATTTTAATGCTCATATTGTTGTTATTATTCAAAAAATTATTCAGCCCTCTAAAATCTTTCTACAATATTTGATTTAATAATCTCCTGCTGAAGTTAATTCCAAGGGATGACAGCATGCTGTGAAAACTATTCCCTACCACAATTTTTACTGTACTTTTGCCTTCCATTTATTTTGTTGCACATCCTTTATTGATTCATTATAGTATAGGGTTAAGAGTAGGGTCTTATCATTCTGCAGTTCATAAAAATAAATGAAAAGAATGGACCATTCTAATTTCCTATTGGAAATTTTTGAGGTGTTTTCTTTTTGTGTGTTTAGAGAAGAGCTTATTGTCTGTATTTTTCTTTATATGGAAACAGAAAAAATAATGATGGCAAAACTTTCCATGATAAAATATGAAATAATTATGTTTCTTTTAGAAGCAATCTGGATTTCTGTTTTATATTCTGTATATACTGTTTCTCTGTGTATACATTTATTATCAATAGCTTCATTGATTCCTAAAGAGATTTCAATACTACCCAAAATGTTAATATGGAAAACACTTATCAATTATTATTTTATTGAATATACCCAGCCCTAGGTTTAAGTTCTGCTCCAGTTTCATGTGGAAACAAGATTGGGAAATATTACATTTTTAAAGGCATTAGGGGAAATTCTGAGTACCCTGACATACCTATAACTTCATCAAGAGATTCTGATTTTTATACTAATCTACACATTCTGGAGGATCTGCTAAAACTGCATCATATAATTAATTAAATACAGCTATATTTATCTTAATGAATGCTGGACTGAGGTTCTTTTGGCATATTTGTGATTACATGTGAAACTGTCATGATTCATAGGATCACACTGCCTAAAAGAATGTGGAAATAAAAACTGAGAAAAGTGTACCAAAACATACCAAAGGATTATCTCAGGAATACTAATAACATAAGTAATCTCACAGTTGGTGAAAATTCACAGAAATACACATATTTAAACCCATGATTGTATATTAACGAGTACAATCTTAATTGACCTTTAGCACAAGTAGCTGATGAAGCTAATTTGCTGTGAAATCAAATCCTGAGTATCTATAACGAACACATATTTACCCACGATCTTTATTTCTTCAGGCAACTCTCTTGAGAGGAATGGGAGCATGGTCACTCTAACATATGGCCTCTAGACGAGATCCAGCCTCAAGAATCCTTCCATCTATCCTGTTATTTTATTTTATTTTATTTTATTTTATTTTATTTTATTTTATTTTATTTTATTTTATTTTATTCTGGGGCACAGTAATTTGAGCAGCAAATGCAGCCTGAGCATCTTTCTCTCTCTCTTCCAACACTGATGCCTGTTTGCTACTGCGATATGATGTTGAGAAAGGGGAGGGTGGAAGGAAAAGGATTTACTGAAGCTTCTTTTTACCTCTTGTCTTCTCACATCTTTCTTCCACATTTGAGAGGCCACACAGTGTGATCTTGTTGCCTAACAATTGGAGCAACAGGAGAGAGGCTGCTGAGCACCCCTGCTCCTCATCCTTTGTTGCTACTTTTCTGATTAGGCTCCTAAACACATCTGTTTGTGTCTTTCTTATTCCTGTGTTGCCTGAGGTCTGCAAATGTGCAGAAGTACTTCCAGTTAGTTGCACCCAAACAAACTGTTCCCTACCAGAATATGAGATTTCCCCTGACTATCTCTTCTGAAGGTATCAATTAATCATTTATGGAGCAAATCTAAATACTTTCTGAAAGGATTAGTGTCTGCACAAATTGTAAATGCAAGTGTTAAGCTGTCTTTGAAAACCCTACAGAAAGATTTGATGTACCTGAGGTCTGGGGTTCATAATTTGAGTTTGATAGTTTGGTACATTTGACCAGGATTTCCAGATGTTCAGCCAGGTTTCTGTTTAAGTATCCACACTGCCAGCCATCCCCTTAAATCAGATCAATCTCTATCTGTTTCTACATACTAGCTTAGTATTTTTAAAGCATTCAGACATTAAATAGGTGAGCCAGGTTTTGGACATTATTCTTTTTTTTTTTTTTTTTTTTTTGAATGTCCCATTCACTGCAGTGGGTACCTGCATACCTGCATCCAATGTTGGATGACACAGAACCATGTCTTTAATGCTGGCTGTTGTGATACTGAAGTTTTAGGCATTTAAACAGTAAGTTGCATGCAGTCTGTGATGTCTTTCAACATCTGACCTTTTTATTTTTTGCTGTTTCAGTCTTTGCTGAAGATGGTTTAATTTGTGATAATGTTGTACTCAGTTTGCTTTCCTCATCCTACAGTAAACTGATATTTTCAAGGCTCCTACATGATCAAGAGATTCAGAAGTTGATAGCATGAGTCGCTTTTCCTATTCAACTTCCACAATGTCATGATAATGACACTTTCTGAATCTAAACACCTGCTTGTCCTTTGCAATACCAAAAGCACCTCTGTACTTCATTCCTATAATTTCATTTTGAGTCTTTTCTTCTTTTCTGTTAAATCACAATCATATAATATGCATTTTCTTCATGCAATCTTTTTATTTCACATCAATGCACATCCAACAGGTTACCTCCTTTTGTGCAAATAGTACCTCTAATTGATAGTAAGAATCTACCCTCCAGTTCCTTTTTCTGTCTGTAATGTAAATCTCCTACATAAAAATATGTGTATTTTGCTGCATTATAGATGTGTCAAAAATCAATCATTTTAATCTCTGAAGCTACTAAGTCTTGTGTTCTGAACACTTGGAGAATCACAACAGTTGGAGATGGAAGGGAAGCTGATGGGTCAGCCTATTCACTCTTTTCCTACCACCAGATTGTTCTCAAAAATATATTTTTTAACATCATCTGTCCCATTTTTAAATGCAGCTTCATTTCATTATACTTAAATCCAAACAAGTGAGAGATAGATTACAGTTTTATAGCAGAATAACTCTGACTCTAAGATAGCTCTGGGTTTTAGATTTATTTTATTGAATGTACAGACTGAGATGAAGCACATTTCATTTTTATAAAGAACTAAAGTATAGGTAACACAAAATCTGAACTAAAATGGAAACCAGTCCAAAAATGTTAACAAATTTTCAGGATCCAAAAAATGTACGATAACTCTCTGAAAAACTACGCCCTGGGACCTTTTGTTATAATTTATTTACCCTCAGCCAGACAACTATCATTCTGGACTAAAAATGGGCTAAATACTCAGATGTTATAAATTCACTATCCATGCTGTCAGTGCTGCTTGGCCTGTTTGTACTAGTTGAGAACGTGTTATGTTAGAACCATATAATCACAGAATATCCTGAGTTGCAAGGGACTCAGAAGGATCATTGAGTCAAACTCTTGGCTCCACACAGGACCACCCAAAATCAGATCATATGTTTGAGATCATTGTCCAAATGCTTCTTGAGCTCTGTCAGACTTGGTGCCATGACCACTTCCCAAGGGATCCTTGTCCAGTGCTTGACCACTCTCTCGGTAAAGAACTTTTTCCTAACGTCTAACCTGAGCCTCCTCTGATGCAGCTTCACTCCATTCCCTTGGGTCATATTGCTGTTGATCTGGACATATGTTGTCTGATGACAGTCATCACAAATTAGGACTGGATTTTTTTTTAAAAAAATCTTTTTTATGTCTCTGAGAATGGTTAGGAGAACAAAAGTAGCTCCAACTGTGGCATTAAAGGTTTGTGTTTCAAAATGCAATGGACTCTGTTGTAAACTTTCCAGTTTTCTGCCTCCAGAAAATTATGCTACAAGTGATTCTAACTCAGTTATTTCACTGAGATAATATAAAATCAAAACTCAAAAGAAAATGGTGTGGGAGCCAGAGCATCAAAATAGGTACTGAGCATGTATCCTGTCTTCTTCTTAAGTTTAGCTTATAAAATATTATACACCACGTTTGCTTTTGTTGTTGCTGTTGTTCTGATTTTATTGGATTTAAGCCATAATAAAGCATAAGTTGAAGTGTGGGAACAAACAGAAAGGATGACAGACGAGCAACAAAAATTAATCAAATGACAAAATGAGAAAAACAACATCAAAGATATAGAACCAGGTCCCCCCTATTGATGGAAGGTATGATAAACTAAAATCAGCAGGAGTAGTTTCAAAAGAATCATATCAGCAGAATGAGGTATTCTTAAAAATTGTTGGTTATGTCATAGTTAACCAAGCTTTTCATAAAACAAACAAGAAAAAACAAACAAACAAACAAAACCTACCTCATCAAAAGCCAGGCAGTCATGTGAAGATGTACTAACAGTTTAAAGAATACACCAGAAAAACAGAGTCAAAATGTTTAGAACAAAGGGAAATATCCAGTGTAAAGGAAAAATAAAAAGAAGAATGTAACAGTGAGTTAATTGAGTAATTTATTTATTTATTTGGTTGACAATATGTATACACCTCAGCTTTGTAAAATCAAATTAATTTAGCATCCTCAGAAGTAAGCAACAATAAAGGGAGAAACATCAGAAAACAGTATACCTGAAATAACTTCTTAACTGCAAGGTAGTGTGCTGAGCAGCAACTGAGTATGGATTTACCAGTGGGATTAAGACATGTCTGATAGAGAGAGAATTGCTGTATCACTATGCAGACCTTCTTCTCTCCCTTTGTAATTGAATGCATGGGAGTTTGCAGGTGGTCACTCACATCTGCACTCTGAGGTCTTGCATGCAGGGCTGGGACCTATTTAGATAGTGTGAAATGTGTTTATTTGATTCGTGTCAGTATGGAACAATGCTAG